>NC_054555.1:18081537-18381537 GCF_017654505.1 Polyodon spathula
ATAGGCAAAGGTTTGAAAAAAAAAAAAAAAAAAAAAAACCCTTCATTATAACAAATGGTCCCCAAAACCATAAGTCATCTCAAGAAGACCCCCAGAAATACATACCCAAATTAAATTAAGTTTAATAATAAATAATAGATTACCAATCATTATTTCAGTACCTCACTATTTCACCAGTAGGTCCATATGGGTATTTTAAATTGTCTCCCTGGTTTACAGTCCCTTTCCCACATCAGGGTCAATACTGGGTGTCGTCTGGATTTGGGACAGGATGACATGAGGATGTGTGCAAGACTGTTCGTTTGTCGATTGTATTGTTGCAGTTGATACGTTTATAGATGATGTAATATTTTTATTGCTTTCAATGACAGCGTTAGCCACAGCAGTCTATCTTGCATTTTGCCTCTTTTCTACTGTATTGATCAATTTTGTAATACTGCCTACAAAAGTAACTTGGGAGCGCCGTCTTGTTTAGTTTCTGTAGCGAGTTTATTTAAAGTGTTGTTTATGTTTTTAAAATGCACATTGCTTTTTTGTGAATCTATTACCTGTTTTATTGGCCATAATACAATCATAAAGGTAAAGTCCATGTTCAACAGGGCAAACATGCTCCTTGGGATGGGGTAGAGGGAAAACTGGAGGTTTACACCAGAGTACATTGGCTTGCGAAAGTATGGACCCCCCTGGCATTTTTCCTATTTTGTTGCCTTAAAACCTGGAATTAAAATTGATTTTTTTTTGGATTTCATGTAATGGACATACACTAAATAGTCCAGATTGGTGAAGTGAAAGGAAAAAACAAACTTGTTTAAAAAAATTCTAAAAAATAAATAACAGAAAAGTGGTGTGTGCATATTTATTCTCCCCCTTTGCTATTAATCCTCTAAATAGGATCTGGTGCAACCAATTACCTTCAGAGAATCACATAATTAGTTAAATAAAGTACACCGGTGTGCAATCTAAGTGTCACAAGATCTGTCACATGATCTCAGTATATATACACCTGTTCTGAAGCGCCCCAGAGTCTGCAACATCACTAAGAAAGGGGCACCACCAAGCAAGCGGCACAATGAAGACCAAAGAGCTCTACAAACAGGCCAGGGACAAAGATGTTGAAAAGTACAGATCAGGGGTTGGGTTATAAAAAAATATCTGATACTTTGAACATCCCACGGAGCACCATTAAAACCATTATTAAAAAATGGAAAGAATCTGGCACCACAACAAACCTGGCAAGAGAGGGCCACCCACCAAAGCTCATGGACCAAGCAAGGAGGGCATTAATCAGAGAGGCAACAAAGAGACCAAAGTTAACACTGAAGGAGCTGCAAAGCTCCACAGCGGAAATTGGAGTATCTGTCCATAGGACCACCTTAAGCCTTACCCTCCACAGATATTCTGGGCTTTCCAGGAAGAGTTCTTTGGCCAGTTTACAAACTTAAGTTCTAATTGCTTAAAGAAAAAAATATGCACGTTTGTGCACAAACACAAGCGGTTTCCGTTAACCTCTGAGCGGTTTGTATACCTTCTCCATGCAGACTAGTCTACTATGTTTTACTCGCAAACCGGTAGTTGCATATATTTTAGTTGAAAACGCTGATGTCTGGCGCAATTACCTAACACTGTCTCATCACCTCGAGAACACAATCCCCACAGTGAAGCATGGCGGTGGCAGCACCATGCTGTGGGGATGTTTTTCATCGCGCGGGACTGGGAAACTGGTCAGAATTGGAGGAATGATGGATGGCGCTGAATACAGGGAAATTCTTTAGGGAAACCTGTTTCAGTCTTCCAGACTTATGCACGGTCAACTTTTCTGTTTTTTTGTCTTATTTGTTGTTTGTTTCACAATAAAAAATATTTAGCATCTTCAAAGTGGTACGCTTGTTGTGTAAATCAAATGATACAAAACCCCAAAAAATCAATTTAAATTCTAGGTTGTAAGGCAACAAAATAGGAAAAACGCCAAAGGGGGCAATACTTTCGCAAGCCAAAGTAATGGTGCTGAAAGGAGCTTCCTGGTGTCAGAATAGTTGTATCATCCATAGTTTCACAGGGCTCAAGATGTAAACCCACCTCTGTGTCTGATGTGTAACTCGCTGTCTCTAACATGCTTTGTGAGGCACTATTTATTTCATTATGTTTGTGCGTTTCAGCCGAAATTTCTCCAATTTGTGAAGTGCTGCTGGAATCTGAAAACAAAGTACTATATTTTGAGTATTATAAAAATCTGACCGTCGAATACATGTTTTTTTGTTTTTGATTTTTTTTTTTGGTTGTGGAGGTTAAGAGTACTGCCATAAATGGACTATCACATAATCGATTAGGTTTACAAAGTTGATTACATGTGCCACTGTGTTGCATTGTTTTGAGAGACGTGTCATGTCCACCTAATCCAACAAGTGTTTCTAGTGGTATTGTACTAAGTACAACCTCCTTTGCTGCTGTTAAAATGCCAGTGCAACAGCCACCACCAGTACCAGTAGCTTCTCCATGCAGATGTGCTGCTTTTTTTTTTTTACTTCACGTCTTTCGTCCTGCCATCTCTTTTTGACAGTCCAAGCCGCTTTGTTTTAAACGGTCAGTAATCTGTGTCCATATTTTTTTTCTCTGTTTTAGGGACGTAATTTTCACAAATAATTTATCTGACCTTTCCACAAACTCATCTCTTAGAGTAATAAGTTCTTGAGTGGAGAATTTTGGCTTTCTTTGCCTTTCTTGCACAATCCACTGCCACAACACAAACTTTACTTTAACTAGATAATTTCATTACATGACGACTTTTATTGGTTGCTGGAAACTTGCCAGTAATTTTCCATCACCTATAACATGCCAGTACAACATGACTGCCACTTTATTTATGCTGATGGTGGTTTTATGAATCAGACAAAAAAAAAGCGTCAGATAAAAATAGGCTCTTTGGCGCATCATGTTTTAAAAATACATTACATTCAGACAAAGATAGTTTTGAGTGTAAACTATGGATGTATCACGTATCTACACAGAATACCCCTTTTTGTTATATCTCTAGAAAAGTCATCGTTCTTCCGTTCCAATTGAATTTTTTTTTTTTTTTTTTAGATGTATTGAAACAATATACTATGGCAGGTGAATGGTGAAGGTTGTATCCACAGCATGGGAAGACTCTATAGATTGGTGAATGGTGAAAGTTGTATCCACAGCATGGGAAAACTCTGTGGGCAGCCTGTATCTGCTGCCCATTTAAAACAGGAAGAGGTGGAAACTGTGGCAATACATTTCAATCAGTGGGCTGGTATTGAGCTGGTGCTCTGCGTTTTCAGGGAGGCAGTTTTCTTTAATTAACTCCCGTTCGGATGGAACAACAGTTCGTTCTTCTGTGTGATTTAAACCTTTCAGTCCTGTAATTAATTGTTCAGTTGTCAGCGACTTAATTTAAGTACTGTAGCGGGAAGCGCGTGAATCCTTTCCCTCGTAGAGATCTCCCACCTACTATCCTCTCTCTGTAATCTCTCTTTACTTTCTTTACGTTTTAGATTATAACCTCCTCTTGGGCTCCCTCATAAACTCTCTCATTCGTTCATCTCCCTTTCTATCTCTCTTCTCTACCGCACTCCTTTCATAGAGACAGAGAGAAGAGAGAGAGAGATAGAAGCAGAGAGAGAGAGAGAGAGAGAGATGAGCACAACCCCCTCCATGGTATGATATCAAGGTCTGGTGTTCCCTATTTAACATGTTCACCATCAACTTGTCACTGAAACCATTAATTAATTAACTGATTTCACAATGAAGAGTTTTTGAATGATCCAATTTAAGTAATTACTACAGGGGACATTTACTGGAGTAATTTACTGCAGCCCTGTACACTCTCCAGCAGCTGCAGCTGAAAATAGATCCTTTTTCTCCAGTTGTCAGAAACAGTCATTGTTTAGAGGTTGTTAGTGGAGGGGGAGGGGGCTTGTAATGAACTCCCGGTAGTATGTTGAGCATCATGTCTCCTCCACAAATGTAGCCCTTTTAGCACAGACTTGTGACCTGAGTATCCAACATTCAGGATATGTTTTCCAGGATCAGGGACTTCTGAATTAGCCATATCAATAGCTTCTTACTTCGGTAAAGCATATTGAAATCGAATTGAGGTTTTGATTATCCTACGGGAGGTGTATTTTAATCATAGGCTCCATTTTAAAAATAACATAAACATGCATTTCTAAAATTATTTAATAGCACAGAATAATTTCTTCGCTCATAAAAGTGTTAATATCCTGTGGGTGTCCCTCATTGCTAATGAACAGTGGTGGGGTTTCTATACAGTTTAGAAACTCCGGATTCTCTCTCCATTGTAGTGAGAACGTGACAGAGCTGCACTTTCCTCATGCTGTATTTTCATTTTTTTCTATTTTTATAGACAGACTAAAATCATTTGTATGTAGGTATAGTGTATTTAAAAAAAACAGAATTGAATTTTTATCCCAGTGACTTCACACACAATTTCCCCCTTCCTCTGTGATTTTGAAAAAAAGGTACCTAGACTGCACCATGATTTCTTTTACAAATTTCCATGAAAAATCCCAGCATTATTCATAGTTAGGGCTTAAAGTTTCTGGTTTTAACCAATAATAACCGAAAAACACCCCTGAAGACCTATTTAGAAGATTATTTTTAGTTTTTTAAACCAATAAATGTTGGTTTTGGCAACATATAATGTCAATCATTCACGACTCTCTTTTTACATAAAGAACAGAGATTTCAGAAGGCCGGCAATGTGCAATTGCAACTGACCAATCAACAGTTTTGTGCACTATGTAATACACGTTTTGTTTGCGTCAATGCTGCATCTGTACAGTAGGTTAGGTCATATAAAGATTTAAGACAATTTAAGACATATCTCACTGATTTGCGAGTTAGTAGTCTCTTGTTATACATACTCACAGTAACACAAAATATTAATTAGAATGTGTTACTGTGAGAAAAAACTTGCACGTCTCAAAATAGAACAGCAAACGAATCAAAGACAAAACACAATTATTAATATAGTTGTAAGAATGAAAATAATTCAATCAATATACAGTTGTTATTGCAAAGGGTAGACCCTACTACTGTATGTCTTTAATGGTGATACAAAAAAAGAACAGCAATAATAATTATTTAGATTATAATGGTTGTTATTATATATTATTAGTATTAAATAATAACTATAATAATAATAATAATAATAATATATATGCAGACGGTCAGAAACGAAACTTTACAATCTAAAGGTAATCGATTTGTTTATTTCGTGTTGAAAAGTTATAGATAAAATAAGTAACATCAGTAAACATTCAACTTTCGCCACATAGTATGTATATAAAGACCACACACACACGCACACACACACACACACACACACACACACACACAGGATTACACATACACAACAAACACAAACTAACGATTAGTACAAGAGAGTGGAGACAGCCAGAGCTTTTTTTAAGGGCTCACATCTCATTTCCTATTACCTTTTACCAGAACCTCATGTCCTCCAATCCTGCATCAGAACTGTTCAGTTCATTTATCTCGAATCACTCGTTCTCACTTCGACCCTTGTGGTCCCCTCATCTGCGGTTGGCCATCCCCTAACTGGAGACAATAATCTAATCTCATTATTCAATGAATGCAATGCACAAGGACCGGGACAGAGCAAATTCCAATAAAAAGTGACTCTAAAGTCAAACAAAATATACAAAGTCTTACAAGTGCAAAATAATGTGAAAATAAATGAGTAGTGGGCCAAGGAGTGCTCCAATTACAATAGGTACATTAGCTGAGTTTGCATTAAAAAGTTCAATGGCCACTGTTTGGGTTGTAACTGCAATACTTTATTATCACACATGTAAGTAAATACAGTTCATTTACACAGTAAAATGCACATAATTATTATCGAACTCTGCTTGGATGAATGTGAAGTACACGTGTTCATCCTGACACATGCAGCATGTATTGACCCTCAGCCCTTAATCATCATGTGTTAATTATGTACAGGCTCTTAAGTATATGTGCTGTAATCATATCTTGACCCATACCAACATATATGGGCAATTAATTAAATATTTTTGTATTTAAAGGTTACTACCTGAATCGCTGAAGGTAAAGATAGATTTTGGGTCATTACTATGTTGACCTTATTATGGAGGGATGAATGAAAACTTACAATGGCAAATTCTATCCAGGGTATTTGCATATTAATAATAATCCAAGTATGGACTTAATGTACAAATATTGTTATATGTGTTAGAAAACACAGATGTACTTAATGTGGTACTATTGATTTAAATCAAATGTCTGGCTACAAAATTTATTTATCTAGTTAGGGACTCAAATATTATTTATTTATTTTTCAGAAGTACTAAAGTGGTGATTGGGTATTTACCTTTATTCCATATCCAATTGTATACAGTATTCGTTATTACAATTTGAAGGAATATTACTGAGAATAAAAAGAAGTAAAAAAAATATACACATATGTATATACAAGGATAGATTTAATATTATCTCTAACCATTATTGTAACGCCGCTAACATACCAATCCAAAGTATTCAAGGATATTCTGTCACGAGTCCTATAATTTTTTTTTTTTTTGTTTGTTTTTTTTTGAGATTAGAGTTATGTACAAAATAAAATAAGATTTTACATACCAACAACAAAATAGTAGGTGTGCCATATAATACGTGAGTTACCAATTACAAAATATGTTTTATGATGTGTAAAGCTACATAAATGCACTCATATTCTACCATTGGTACACTTGAGACATTCATTCAAGAGACAGGTCAAAAAGTGAAAACACAGAAGTACCTTGATAAAGAGTGAGTTTGTGAGATACGCCCTTATTTTCAGTTTCATTCGACTCCTATGTGCCTATGAACAGCTATACTGGAGTTAGTGCATGGAAACTTATTTGAAGGAGATAACAAAGTAGGAGTCCCACTAACATAGTAAAAAGGGTGGTAATAACTGTTCCGACACAATGGCACCATTTTTTTTTTTTTTTTTTGTTCCTGGGTAGTAAATGTTATTTCATAATTGCTTATGCCTCAAAAGTATAGAAAATGGTTATTATTCCCCACAAACTTTGCTTTTGTGACCAGGACAGTGATATTTTGAAATTTACCTATTTTCCAGAACATTTCCAGATAGATTCAGTGCTGAGTAAACTTTGGAGTAACTTCTAGAACTTTCTAGAACTTTCCAGTAATATAAATAGTAGTATAAATACAGGGGCCTTAAGCCCACCAGTTCAGTTTAGTTCCAGCTGCCTAAATGGATACATATCTGTTTTTTTCTGAGATGGCATCAAGAGGCTGCCAGCATCCGGCAGACGCATTTTGCTATGTCTGCGGCCAATTTATCAAGACAAGAGCGAAAAAGTACTCCGTGGAAGCATCTGCTAAGATGTGTGAGGCCTACAAGGCATATTTCGGCATGCCTGTCGGGGATCAAGACAAACCCTGGGCACCTCATTTCACCTGCGAGCACTGCAAAAAAACTCTGGAAGGTAAGATGGACAATTGTTGCTCGGAATTTTATGTTATAAAATTTGTTAAAAATTTTAAAATTGTAAAAGTTTTTAATTTTAAAATGTTTTACAATTTTCAATGTTATTGAAAAAATATATCATATATGAAAAATGTTGCGAGAATCTCTTACACATTAGTCATGGGTGAAATAAATGTATTTTTGTAGGATGGTACAGAGGGGAAAAGAGAGCCATGAAGTTTGCTATCCCAAGAATTTGGTGGGAACCCACTGACCACTCAAGCAACTGCTACTTCTGCATGGTGGACCCTTCCAAACGTCGGACTGGCAAGAACGCACCTGCTATCACGTATCCGGACCTTCCTTCATCCATCGCCCCGGTGTCACACTGCCATGAGCTCCCCATACCCACTCCTCCGCAGATAGAGCAGCCGTCTTTAGAAGAGAGCAGCAAGTCAGAGAGCAAGGAAGATGTTGTAGATCCAGATGACAATTTCAGAGGTGGAGCTGAGGAGAAAAACCTATACTACCCCAACCAAAAAGACCTCAACGACTTGATTAGAGATCTTGGTCTCACCAAGTCCAATGCCGAGCTTTTGATGTCTAAGCTCAAGCAATGGAACTTGTTGGATTAAAGTATGCAAGTCGCAGATCAGAGGAAGCGTCACCAACCTTTTTCCAGCTTCTTAACCCGTCAAGATGGGCTCTGCTTCTGCCACAATGTGACCAGTCTGTTCGAGGCAATCAGAATCGCCTGTAACCAGAATGAGTGGCGCCTCTTCATTGACAGCTCATCCAGGAGCCTCAAAGCCGTGCTGCTCCATAATGGTAACAAGTACACGTATCTTCCCCTGGCTTACTCAGTGCACCTCAAAGAGGATTACAACAGCATCAAGACCTTGCTGGACACCTTGAAGTATGATGAGTATGGCTGGGAGGTCATAGGAGACTTCAAAATTGTAGCATTCCTGATGGGTCTCTGTGGCAAAGTGGCTAGTGGAGGGGAACAGGTGTAACGGTGATGCGATGCAGGAGTGACAGGCAGACAACAGTTTCCAGTGACAAGGTGCTTTTATTTATAATCCAGGTCTGGTGACCGTTAAATAATAAATCCCCGGCTATACACAACAATGTGTAAAGCACGGGGATAGCAATAACACAGACACAGTCCCGAACAAAAACAACACACGGTCACCAGTCCTGGGTGAGTGCAGACGTGCTTGTGGTGGGTGAAGACACTGTATTTCGTGACGTTTCCGTGCAGTGGTGATCCGGATTGTGCTGACCCTGGTCGACAGCTCCGGACAGGTGAGTTAACTGTCTGGTGGTGCAAAACGCAGACAATTACAAACAAACACAACAAAACACAACACGTAATTCTCTGTAACAACGAGAGCTCCTCTCTCGCTCCTTCTCTCTCCAAACATTTACCCAAACGAAGGAAAAGATCAAAGTTACCCTGGCCCCTATATGTAATCCAGCATGATATCTTGTATCTGCAAACGCTGCCTTTTATGAACTGTCGCCTCGGAAGCCAAATAGAGTTTAGTTCAAATCAACCATGTGTCTCAGGGCGCGAAGGGCGGGTTCCTGGGTGAGGGACTTGTCTCGCTTGATTACAGTCCGGTCCGGAAAGGTGACTGGCGAGAGGCCCAGTCGGCCGTTCCGAGCGGGAGTGTCCACCTACCCCCTCAAGTAGTGTCTTGAGTAGCAAGGCAGTGATGTCTTTGTTAGGCGGTTTTACCAAGTATCCCTGCTATCTTTGCCTTTGGGACAGCAGGGACACCAAGGCGCACTACCACAGGTGGGACTGGCCACAGCGGACTGAGTTCTCTGTGGGGAGGAACAACGTCAAGTGGGAGCCACTGATGGACCCCCGGAAGGTGCTGATGCCACCACTGCACATCAAATTGGGCCTTATGAAACAATTTGTCAGAACTCTAGATAAGGAGTCGGCAGCCTTCAAGTACCTTCAAGACTTCTTCCCTAAGCTGTCTGAGGCAAAGGTCAAAGCCGGTGTCTTCGTCGGACCACAGATAAAGAAGATCCTGGAGTGCAATGAATTCCCCAAGAAGCTCACTAGTAAGGAGAAAGCGGCTTGGAACAGCTTCATCACAGTGGTTCGGGTCTTCCTGGGCAATCACAAGGCCGAAAATTATGTGGAGCTGGTTGAGACTCTGGTGAAGAACTATGGCACAATGGGCTGTAGGATGTCCCTCAAAGTCCATATCCTTGATGCTCATCTTGATAAATTCAAGGAGAATATGGGAGCATACTCGGAGGAGCAAGGCGAGCGCTTCCACCAGGATATACTGGACTTTGAACGCCGCTACCAAGGACAGTATAACGAGAACATGATGGGAGACTACATTTGGGGGCTGATTCGTGAAAGTGATTTACAGTATAATCGTAAATCTCGAAGAACTACTCACTTCTAAATCTTTTGTAGTCATTTTTGTATTACTTTAGTATAAATACATGTTAATTTAGATTCATATGTTGTTTTTTTCTGACTTTATGTGAACAAAAAGACACAAATTCACCCGTTTTCTCATTGGAAATAGGTACATTTCAAAATATCACTGTCCTGGTCACAAAAGCAAAGTTTGTGGGGAATAATAGCCATTTTCTATACTTTTGAGGCATAAGCAATTAGGAAATAACACTTACTAACCCAGGAACAAAAACTGTGTTACATATTATTATACATGATCGCTGATCAAACCGCATGGAGAAAAAGCCATTAGAGCATTTGTGAATTTCAGCAGAAACAAGGAGTCATATGTAAAGGAGTGATAGTAGAACACCTCCTGTTTCACCACTGACAGGTGAATTGGGCCTACAGTGTATTCAGCTATGGTGGTGAACATGTTTTAAAGTAAACTTCAGTATTTATTTGTTATGCACACAATGCTGAACTGAACTGTCTGATCTTTTAAGATGAATGCTTTAAGAGCAGCACAGAAACCAGGACAAGAGAGCAAAAGGCAGTCTCAGCGATGGTGCTAATCGGGGTTAATGAAAACGAGACCAAGAAAAACATAAGTGGAGCCTGTACCTGGTGTCTTTGTTCAGGGGGTTCTTTATTGAAACAATACAAGACATTTTATTATTGGATAGTTCAATTCCGATTATGAATAGGAATATTACTTCTACATAACCTATTTATCACATAAGACACAGGATTGACAGATTAAGATAAATTAATATGCAAATAAATATTTGCAGTGTTTTAACAATGTTCTTTTGAATAAATAAAATGCAGCTTTATTTATTTAAATATGAAAAGATTTCAGTTTTTCAATCTGAAATTCTAAGTAGTCAGGAGTGCAGAAAGCCTGTTCAGAGAGAAAGCAGCTTCAGTGTCATCGCTGTTGCTCTTTTTCATTTCTCTTACTATTTGAGTAAGCAGCTTCAGTGTCATCTCTGTTGCTTTTTCTCATTTCTCTTACTATTTGAAGGTGTTTGCAATCATTTTGCATGGTTCTTGGTTTTGTTCCTCCACTATTTGGTCATTATCAATTTTCCTCCAGATCTGCCTTTACCTTCTTTTGAGCTGGAGAATCCTAACTTCCCTGCCACTGTATTTATTTTGTATTATTGTTGTTATTATTAGTATTATTTAAATTTATTGTGTATTATTATTAGTGTTTGTGTAAGGCAGCATGGCCCGGTGAAAGCCCTGCCGGAGCATTGATGCGTGTCATGTCCTCCCTGCAAACACAGGTGGGGATGTGGCTGGAGCCGTCAATTAAATAATTGTTTAATGACTAATCAAGGCTCCAGTCAAAGGCGTGTATATATAACAGGGTGTATATAAGAAAAATCGCCAGGGTTTAGGGGAGTTTTTGTAAAGCCGTGTATTGTGAGTGTAAACATTGGGCGGTCAGTGTTTTAAAATATACACTCTGTTTTACTTAAGCTGTTTGTTTGGCCCTTGTGCCTTTTTGTTTTGTTTTGGTTATTTGTTTATAGTTAGATTGTGCATTTGCGTTTAAACCTACAGCTTTCGTGTGTGTGATTCTCTTTCTGGTTCCATACAGCCTGACCAGTGCCGTCATCCTGTTCACAACTAGTCGCCTTTTACAAAAACAAAATATTAAACAAATCATGTATTTGATAATATCTGATGCTCTGCTTGTAAGCATACTGTTTTGTAACACTATATTAAAAAACTTCTTAAATATTTTTTATTGACGTTCTAAAATGGAATTTAAATATGAATGCATTGAAACCGCAGCTGCACTTCCGTCCGTGAAACTGCGTGCTTGCAATGATGTTCCATTCAAACAGCTCATTACAATTAAAGTACTGTCATTGCTAGTTTGATGCTTGTATACATTTTACACACACACACACACACACACACACACACACACACACACACACACACTCACACACTGACACACACACACACACACACACACACACACACACCTGGCGTGTTTACGGTAAGTGTACAAACAGCTCTCAGCTGTCTGTGTGTTCCACACTCAACCTGAAGCTGCAACACACACGTGGATGTTTCCGACAAAAAGACAACTAAGCTGTGTAGCTCCTTTTTCACAAACTCACAGCGATGCAACAGTACAGATGTCTACGGTACTCTCATAAAAAAACAACTAAAGTAAAATAGCTTCATGCGCTGCATGTCACGGTACCTCACACGAGGCACAGTAAGATGACCGTCGACTCTGTAAGAGATCCAACAGAGTGGAATGAGAAAGGGGGTTCAAGCTCAGATGAAAGCAGATTAGTAACACATTACATTGTGTATCTAATCACTGTGTATATACATAGTAGTTACTTAGTAAATCAATCAATCATCAAAAGGCTAGGATGTGAATTCTAAACATTGTGGATGCAGAATTAATTGAATAAGATGGAGTGAAAACCTTGAAACAGCAATTTAGACAAAAGCTAATAACAGATATCAGGCTTAAAGAGCATTGAAAGCAAGAGAGAACAAGTGGGTCTTGAGAGTTGATTTGAAGCGAGTGATTGTGGGCGCTGCATGCACTAAAGCTTGGAGAGAGTTCCAGATAGTCTGGGCCATGAAGAGTTTTACAGCCCTTTTATTAAGAATAAAATCAATTCCCATTGGAACTAAAAGACGCAAGTAGGCTTTGTGTCAGAAAACGGGTCAAGTCAGAAATCGCGTGTGATTGGTAAGTGCATTAATTTGTTATATATATATATATATATATATATTATATATATATATATATATATATATATATATATATATATATAGTGCCTTGCAAAAGTATTCAGACCCCTGACCAATTCTCTCATATTACTGAATTACAAATGGTACATTGAAATTTCGTTCTGTTTGATATTTTATTTTAAAACACTGAAACTCAGAATCAATTATTGTAAGGTGACATTGATTTTATGTTGGGAACTATTTTTAAGAAAAATAAAAAACTGAAATATCTTGCTTGTATTCAACCCCCACACATTAATATTTGGTAGAGCCATCTTTCGCTGCAATAACAGCTTTAAGTCTTTTGGGGTAAGTATGTACCAGCTTTGCACACACTGTCAGAGTGATTTTGGCCCATTCTTCTCGGCAGATTTTCTCCAGGTTGTTCAGGTTGGTTGCCCTGCTGAAAGGTGAATTTTCTCCCAAGCTTCAGTTTTTTAGCGGACTGAAGCAGATTCTCTTGCAGTATTTTCCTGTATTTTGCTCCATCCATTCTTCCTTCAATTGTAACAAGATGCCCAGTCCCTGCTGATGAGAAGCATCCCCACAGCATGATGCTGCCACCGCCATACGTCACTGTAGGGATGGTGTGTCTTGAGGCATGGGCAGTGTTAGGTTTGCGCCACATATAGCGCTTTGAGTTTTAGCCAAAAAGCTCTAGCCTGGTCTCATCTGACCACAAAACCTTTTCCCACTTCGCAGCTGGGTCACTCTCATGCTTTCTGGCAAACTCCAGATGTGCTTTCAGATGGTAATTTTTGAGTAACGGCTTCTTTCTTGCCACCCTCCCATATAGGCCAGTGTTATGCAGAGCTCTTGAAATGGTTGACTGGTGCACCATTACTCCACTCCCAGCCACTGAACTGTGTAGCTCCTTCAAAGTGATTGCTGGCCTCTCTGTGGCTTCTCTCACAAGTCTCCTTCTTGTTTGAGCACTGAGTTTTGAGGGACGGCCTTTTGTTGGCAGTGCCTGGGTGGTGTGATACAGCTTCCACTTCCTGATTATTGATCCAGCTTTGCTCACTGGGATATCCAAACACTTGGATATTATTTTGTATCCTTTCCCTAATCTATGCATTTGTATTACTTTATCTCTAACTTCTGTAGAATGCTCTTTGGTCTTCATTTTCCTTCAGATTCACAGCCTTACCAACGATCCTTCAACAGTGGGCTTTTTATCCAGAAAATATGACAGCAACTCTAATGGTTCACAGGTGGAGGCCAATGATAAGGTAATTGTATCCTCATTTGGGCAGTTTCTTTCATTGGTGCAAACTGGGAGCTTCCACAGCACAGGGGTTGAATACTTATGCAAGCAAGATATTTCAGTTTTTTATTTTTCTTAAAAATATTTCCCAACATAAAACCAATGTCACCTTACAATAATTGATTCTGAGTTTCAGTGTTTAAAAATAAAATATCAAACAGAAAGAAATTTCAATGTACCATTTGTAATTTGGTAATATGAGAGAATTGGTCAGGGGTCTGAATACTTTTGCAGGCCACTGTATGTGTGTGTGTGTGTGTGTGTGTGTGTGTGTGTGTGTGTGTATATATATATATATATATATATATATATATAACAAATTAATGCACTTACCCATTACACGCGATTTCTGACTAGACCGGTTTTCTGACACAAAGCCCACTTGTGTCTTTTCCTCCAGTTTCACATGACAAAAATGCAGCAAAAACAAAGTGAATGAGACAAGCTATGGTAATGTAAAAGTTAATCATTAAACTGTTTTAGATAATGTGATGCATGTGTTTTACGCAGTTCTGTGCATGGGTAACATTTTTATTTCATTTTGCTGTTGGGTAGTTAATGGGGAATTTTACATACTGCTACAATACATACAGGATTTAAAAGTATGTACTGTATTACAGTCCACTTGTCCACAGTTGTCTCAAGTGATGTTTTCAGAATCATATCGTTCTGAATGAAAATACCTCTGTTGAAAACATAGTACTGTACCAACAAAACCAACTACAGTACATCTAAATGGAAGCCTACTTATTTTAAAACATTTTCTTTTCAGCTATGTATATTTGACATTGTATCTTCTTTGTGTTCCCTGAAAAAACAGACAAGGGTTGGAATGGGCCTAAATTAAATAATCACATATGTGTCACACTCTTGACTGTCACTGAAGTCAAAATTAAATAGAACTGGATATGAGTGATAACTGTAACTACCATGTAAATACATAGTAATTAGACACTCAGTGTAAAGTGTTATCGGAGGATTTAGAGAACAATGGTAATTCAGTATTGGAGCAGCAGAACCCATAATCACTGTGAATGATTATACGTAGTGTGAGCAGGAAGAGGGTTAAATTCCTCTCTGCTTTAGAAAAAAAAAATGTGCAAATGCACATTGGTTTAATTTAATTGTTTTATTAGTTCCTTATCACCTGCGCCTGACTATTATTGTAAATTAGAGCCAGGTGCAGGGATTAAAAGGAGTGCAGCCAGTCTGTTCAGGGTTCCTGTGTGTGAAGAAGCCCACTTGATAGTGTGTGCAAGCGTATTGAAAGAAAAAGGTACTGTGTAAAGCCTTTTTGTGTGTCTTGGTTGATTTTGTTTTAACAGGTGAAATGCTTTGCTGTCCTGTTTGAGTTACGTTCCTGTTTGTTTTGTTAGTGCTCAAAAAGGAGCTAGGTGTATATTTTGTATTATTAAAAATAGCACGTAAGTGCTCTTAAACTTCAAGTCTGTGTATCCTGGGTCTCAATTATAGGGGCAAACGAACGACCGCAAGTGTTGGCCGGGTTACCATAGAAAGGGAAATATACAAACTATTACAATGACAATGACATTTTCATCTACTTAAAAAAACCTATAACTATAATAATACAATTGTTTATGACACTGTATACTTTTTTCCTGGATATCTTACTACACTATAGACCTTCCACTCTCAAACCCTGATCTAAACACTATTCTCTTACGCCTCCTTATGTTTAAAAAAAAAACAAAAAAAACAACTCCAAAATACCACCAATCCCACAATGTCCAATCATTTATAGAATGGAAATATCTTGTATTACCATATCTCACAAAGGAACAGCTATTAAAAGATGTTAAATGGATTTGAAATGTAACTGAAGCGGTTAATTGAATAATTTTTATACTTTTATACTCTAATTCCAATTCCTCGCTGCTATTCCTGTGGTGTTTCACTTGACTTTTCTTTTTTACAGGGCAAAAAAAATCATTACAAAATAACAAGACATTTGTTACTCAGGTGTCACTCCTATGCAAACCTATTAAAATTCAGTTTCTTCTTATTATATGACTGTCAGAATATATTGTTGCTGTTCACTGCTTCTACAGTGCCTATAGAAAGTCTACACCCCCTTGAACTTTTTTCACATTTTGTTGTCAGTGTCTCAGTCTCATGTATTTAAATAGGGATTTTTTTCCCCCCACTTATCTACACACCATACCCCACACTGTTAAGGGGAACAAAGTTTTATTGTGAAAAATATTATGTATTAAATATACAAAACTGAAAGATCATAATTGGATAAGTCTCCACCCACCCTGTGTTAATACTTGGTGGAAGCACCTTTGGAAGCAGTTACAGCTGTGAGTCTGTTGGGATAGGTCTCTACCAAATTTGCACACCTAGATTTGGCAATATTTGACCATTCTTCTTTACAAAACTGTTCAAGCTCTGTCAAGGTCTTTGAAAGTGTTGATGGACAGCATTTTTCAAGTCATACCACAAACGTTCGATTGGATTTAGGTCAGGGATCGGACTGGGCCACTCAAGGACATTTATCTTTTTGTTTCTTAGGCATTCCAGTGTAGCTTTGGCTATGTACTTTGGGTAGTTGTCATGCTGAAAGGTGAACTTCCGTCCCAGTTTCAGTTTTCTTGCAGAGGACAGCAGCTTTTCCTTAAAGACTTCACTGTACTTTGCTCCATTCATTTTCCCTGTTATCTTGACAAGTGCCCCAGTGCCTGCCGATTAGAAACATCTCCAAAACATGATGCTGCCACCACCATGGTTCACAGTAGGGATGGTGTTCTTTGGGTAATGCACTGCTTTGGGTTTGCACATATACAACAGACACAGCTGTGCTGTTGTCTCACGTGCATCAGTTAATAACACTGGCAATGGGTTAATGTCACACTGTTCAGTTTAATTAACTTTTTCGTTTTCAAAATTTACCACATTTTTCTCAATTACAACATAACATTGTTGTTTTTCTATCTCTGCAATTGAATCGTTAGGTTATTACTATAACTCTAGTTCCCTGAAAAGAATGACAAACATTATCGAATGGAGAAGAGCCCTCTCTGACCGTCAAACAGTGAGCATATGTAAAAAAGCTGCCTGTGGCGGAGTGTCCCACCCCCTTTATGTTTATGTGTTTTCTGTTGTACGTAGTGTGTTTAATGTTGGTGTTTATGTATAAAATACATGAGATATAAATATGGGTTGCGAGCAAAAGTGTTAAAAATATATATTTTGTATTTAGGCATGAGGATTGCACAGCACTTCACGTGCAAGTAAAATAATATGTGAGCACAGGGAATTGCACTTTTATTAATTCATGTGCAGCCTCAAGTGCCGTGTCCTGTTTTGTGTGTTTTGTTTAAATCTTTTGTTTATTATTATTTACAATAAAAACCTGGACACCATAGAGTCACAGATTCACCAGATTACTGGCTCCAGATTACTGACAGCACAGCCTCATGGCGATAGCCTCAGAGCCTCATGATGCATAAGGGCATGCCACCTGCAACAACCTAGAGCCCAGAGAGGGCCTTGTTAGTTTTGCAACATCAAGGCGGTAAAATGTGCAGATGTCTGACTACCTGTCCATGTAACAGCATTGCAAAGCTCATCCAAAGAGGAGCCATGAAGGACAGTCCACAAAGTTGCTTGGCCCCTGGTAGAATGGGCCTTAATGTCCTCCGGCAATGGGGACTCTGTTTGTTCATACGTCAAGCGTATGGCATCTGCCACCCAGTGCATTAGACATTGCTTTGATAGGGCCTGACCTCTAGAGCAGGACCCATAGCAGATAAACAGCTGATTGGACTGTCTCCAGGACGCTATCCTATCCAGGTAACAGTGCAGAGCCCGGACAGGTCAAAGCATGTGCTGTCTACGGTCCTCTTCTGACTCATGCATGAAGCTCACTTACTCTTCTGGTAGATGTAATGGCTAACAAAAACATCACTTTAAAGGAAACATAGCACAGTTCTGCTGACGCCATGGGCTCAAATAAGGGCCTGCAGCACCAGTTCCAGATCCCACTTAGGGACCATGCTTTTCATCGGAGGATGGAGCCTCCGAGCACCTTTAAGAAATTGCACTGCCAGGAAGTGTGCTTCAGGGGACACAGAGTGGATGCGGATCGTGGCATACTGATATTGTAATTTTATCGTGGCACACTGATATTGCTGCCAGGTAGACCAAGAGTGGATGCGGATTTTCCCGCATCAAACAGGTGTTGTAAGAAGTTTAGAATTGTCTCAATAGGGCAGGTCACAGGATCATGTCCATGGTTGACCCAACAACATGTTAGAGAGGAGAGCAAACCAGGGGTGCCTCGGCCATCTGGGTGCAACCAGCAAAACCTGTGGTCTCTCCACCTTGATCCTCTTTAGTGTCAGGGGTAATAGCGGTAGTGGAGGGAATGCATACAAGATCCCCTGTGGCCAAGGGTGAGTTAGCTCGTCTACTACCAGGGGACCCCAGTCTCTCTCATAGAGAACCATAGGGGGCAATGAGTGGACTTGGCTGAGGCGAAGAGGTCGACTTGTGCAGGATGAAACCTCTCCCAAATCTGTTTCACCACCTGAGTGTGCAGTCTCCACTCTGACTGTCTAGAGCTCCTCTGGACAGGAGTTCTGCTGCCCTCTTGTCCAAACCGGGGAGGTGATCTGCCCTGATGGAACGCAAGTTTCTAGGTGTCCAGGACAGGAGTCTGTGTGCTGCGTGCGCACGCCACCTTGATGATTTATGTAGGCTACCACTGTAGTATTGTCTGTCCAGAGCAGTACATGTTTGTGCGCTAACTGCTGGTGAAAATGAGATAGTGCTAGGGCTACTGCTTGCAGCTCTTGGGCATTTATATGCGCTTGCTGCCAGTGTCCCTTCCACTGACCTCTTATTCCCCTCGCATTCCAGACAGCTCTCCAGCCCTGGCTGGAGGCGTTCATAGTGACAACTTCCCTTTTGTGAGGGGAGATGGGGGGAGAACCAAGGCGCAGATTGCCGGGATAAAGCCACCACTCCAGTGTCTTCTGGCATTATCTGGATACTCACACCAGCCGGTGTCGATCGCGGACTGGATGCACCTTGAGTTTATTTACCCAGGGTTGAAGCGGGTGCATTCTCAGCAGCCCTAAGGGAGGCATATTTGAAATATTATAACCTGTAGAAGCGCATCCTATCTGAACTGGGATAGTGTGACTTCCAACGATCGAATCCTGTCTTCCAACAGTGAGGCAAGCATGCTCACATTACAACTTAATCCCCAGTTAAATTTGATCCCCAGGAACACTGTGGACTGAGATGGTACGAAGTTGCTCTTCTGTTGATGTATGGAGAGCCTTAACTTCGTCACATGCTCTATGACCTGTTTTGTGTGTGCCTCTGTGCGTATTTTGGAACATGCGCAAATTAGCCAATCGTCCAGGTAGTTCAAGATACAAATACCCCACAGCCTGAGTGGAGCCAGTGCTGCATCCATGGACTTTGAAAATGTGTGGGGAGCCAGTGAGAGGCCAAACGACAGCAAGCAAAATTATATGTGTTGCCTTGAAAGGCGAATCGCAGATATTTTATGTGTGCGGGACAGATCGGGACATGGAAGTATGTGTCTTGCAGGTCGATCGATGTGAACCAGTCGCCCGGCTGAATGGACTTGTGGACATGCTGTTTGGTCAACATGTTGAACTTCCTTTGTTTGAGGAACATATTGAGGTCCCTGAGGTCCAGAATAGGTCTGAAACCGCCATCCTTCTTGAATACCATGAAGTACCTGGAGTAGAAGCTGCTGACGGCATTGCTTGGGTTTACCAAGGGCACATCATTCTTCTGTTGAAATTTAGTGATCTGTTGAAGGAGAATTGTGCACGCTGATTCGACGGTAGTAAGGAGCAGACCCTTGAACGATGGCAGGCGTAAGCAGAATTGTAGAGTGTAACCGTGTCTCATTGCCATTGATCAACACAAAAAAAGTCCATAATGTCAAAGTGAAAAATAAAATCTACAAATAGTTCTAAATTATTTACAAGTATAAAAGAGAAAATAATTGATTGCATAAGTATTCACCCCTTTTGCTATGACACACCTAAATAAGCTCTGGTGCAACCACTTGTCTTTAGAAGTCACATAATTAGTTGAATGGAGTCCACCTGTGTGCAATTAAGGTGTTTCACATGATTTCAGGTTAAATACACCTGTCTCTGGGAGGTCCCACAGGTGGTTAGTACATTTCCTAACAAAAACTACATAATGAAGATGAAGGAACATTCAAAGCAAATCCGGAATAAGGTTCTTCAAAAGCACCAGTCAGGGGTAGGATATAAGAACATTTCCAAGACATTGAATATCCCGCAGGGCACAGTAAAGTCCATTATTAAGAAATTGAGAGAATATGACACAATTGTAAATCTGTCTAGAACAGGCCGTCCTCAAAAATTGAGTATCTGGGTGGGAAGAACACTAGTCAGGGAGGCCAGCAAGAGGTCTGTGGCAACTCTAAAGAAGTTACAGTCTTCCATGGTTAAGCTGGGAGACACTGTGCATATGGCAACAATAGCCCGGGTGCTTCACAAAACTAGCCTTTATGGAAAAGTGGCAAAAAGAAAAAAAAATTATTGAAAAAAACTCACATGAAATCTCAGGTAGAGTTTGCCAGAAGGCATGTGCGAGACTCTGAGACCAAGTGCAAGAAGAGTCTATGGTCTGATGAAACCAAAATAGAGCTTTTTGGCCTCAACTCTAAGCACTATGTTTGGCTCAAGCCTAACACCGCACATCATCCTAAGAACACCATCCCTACCGTGAAGCACGGTTGTGGCAGCATCATGCTATGGGGATGCTTCTTTGCGTCAGGGCCTGGGAAGCTCAGAGGGAGGAAAATCCTGGAAGAAAACCTGCTGAAGTCTGCAAGAGACCTGGGACTTGGGAGAAGATTCATCTTCCAGCAGGACAATGACCTGGACAATACAGCCAAAGCCACAAAAAGTGGCTTAAAAACAAAAAGGTCAATGTCCTGGAGTGGCCCAGTCAAAGCCCAGACCTCAATCCAATTGAGAATATGTGGAAAGAGTTGAAAATTGCTGTTTTCCAAAGGTACCCATCCAACCTGATGTAGCTTAAGCAATTTTGCAAAGAAGAAGGGCAAAAATTGCAGTGTCCAAATGTGCAAAGCTGGTAAAGACTTAACCAGACAGACTAAAGTAATTGCTGTAAAAGGTGCCTCTACCAAATATTGACTCAAGGGGGTGAATACTTATGCAATCAATTATTTTCTGTTTTGTATTTGTAATTAATTTAGAACAATTTGTAGATGTTATTTTTCACTTTGACATTATGGACTTTTTTTGTGTTGATCAGTGGCAAAAACAAAAACAAAAACTCTTAATTAAATCCATTTTGATTCCATGTTGTAACACAATAAAATGTGGAAAAGTCCAAGAGGGGGTGAATACTTTTGAGAGCCACTGTGTATATATATTGTTGCAATACAATGACATAATTTACTCTCCTTTAAGTGTAGCATTGTTTATTTGCAATAACTCAACCATAGCCAGAGTCAATTTACTTCACTGGAAATGTAGAATACCCATTGCTTCAATAATAATCGATTGTAGATTACAAGAGTGTTTTTAGTCCACTTCACTTACCATGCATGCAGATGGTAATGATATTCTTCACAATGTATTGAACGCAGTGTCATTGTCACTGGCAACAGGAATACATTCCAATGCCATGGGTTCATGCTTTTACAAGTTATTGACAGAGGGAGTGTAAAAGGGCAAGGAGCCCTGTACATTATTGTTTGTTTATTTTTAGAACAGTCTCTCCCCCTCCGCCCCTGTGTTATTTTGTGTTTGTTTGTTATGATTTATTTATATATTTATGATGGTGAAAGCCATGTTATTGTGTATTTGTATTTATTAAAAAATATATATTGTCAGCGTTGCCACGTTATTTTTTTATTGTTTTGTTTGGGTGTGTTCAGGCAGAGGCAAGGTCGGCAACTTGACCTCTGCCAGGAATAATGAAAAACCTTGTGCAGCTTTTAATGTACGGAGGAGAATTTGAGAGCGTGGAGCGAGTGAGAGAGACATTTAGAAAAGAAAAAAATGAAAAGAAAATAATGGTTTCGTGAACGCTACTGCCCAGCCGGACTGTAAAGGTTATTTTGTGTTTGAGATTTGTTTTTGTTTGCCTTTTTATTTTTGTGCTCTGTGAGCGTTTATTTTTGTTAAAACATTTTATTTATCTTTGTTCTTTAATATACTGAGCCGAAAGCTTCTTTTGAACTGCAGTACGGGTGTCTTTGCTTTGGTACCTGCATCTGGCCTGACGTCACCACACGTCGTGTTGTCACAGGGAGTAAATACTAAGAAATGGTTTAAATGTATTAAGTTTGTAATTTATTAAGCTGAAATATTGAAAACACAAATACAAATGCACTTGAAAAAGGTATTTGAAATTTGCAATCCATGCAATTTGGTTTTGTGGGCCGCTGTCCTACTGTAGCCTTGCTATGTGGCCCTCTTCTCTACTAAACTTTAGGCATCCCTGTGCTAAGGCATCCCCATCATGCAGGTCAAAGTTTACATCCAGTACTTTTGTTCTTTTTAGTGTGAATGATGAATAAATAATAATAAAACAAAGTGTTCACTTGTTCCATTTTTAGATAATGAGTTATTAATCATCAAACTGGTAAATATAAATTTCAAACTGATACGAAATATGAAAACATAGAAAATATCCCCCACCAACTCGATCCTCTGACTTAGTGTCTAAGTTTAATGAAGCCTTAAACCTCTCTTTCACGCATTCACACACAAACAACCCAACCTCTTCTAGACTGGGTACTGTGTTTCTCAATACCTGAGAGATCCACACAGAAATGTTAGCAATCACAGTATGGTAATACTGTACAGATGCATTCCAGTGGAGCCATTCTCTTGATATTTGTTTTGGGGTGTCTGTTTGACACAAGCAGCATTATGTTCTGTGCTACAACCGCAATGTAATGCAACTATATTAAAGATGTCTGAGCTTCAACCTCACAGTGCCTGTTGAGACAAGCTGTGGAGTTAGCTCTCTTTGTAAACACTCAACACTAAAGAAGCAGTACAATAGTTATGTGCATGCTTTTTTTTCCATTCTGAATAATTTTATCTTACCTGAAAAAGTTTTCTTGCTGTGTTTTGTGAGACTCACCCCCTGAGCAAACCTTTTAGAGATTTTCTGAAAAACATTAAATACATCAAAAATCTGGGAGGAAAGATAACTTGTTGAGTGAAATTAAGATGTACCTGCTCACCTCAATAGAAGTAACCTGTAATTCAAATACTGCCATGTTGAGAGTGGAGGAGAATGACACACAGGTTTGCTTTCCTATCAGTATGAATGACGATAATTTGTTAACTTCTTTTTATATTGCATAATAAACATGTGCAAATTATATATTACGTGGTTTAGGTATTTCACTTATGAAGTCAATTTTGTTAATGTACCACTGTTGAATATGTAGGTATTTTACAAAACCAAAAAAAAAAAAAAAAAAAAAGGTAAAAAATACATATATACAGTAGTGTGCAAATTTATTAGAACACCCCTTTGCGTCTGTAGTTTTAATTTGTTGTGCATCTGAAATCAAACCACTGCAACTGAAAACCTTGGAAAATTGTCAAAATAGGCATATTAGTAATTGTCTAATTTAATTGATGGTTTTAATAGGCCACACATGCAATTAATTTAAAATAGTAAGAGAAAAGGAACACATGGCCACAAATGGTAAAAATCATCTTTTTAGAAGTGCCTAATTAAAGCACAAAGCGGTCTAACATTTTAACACATGGGTGCCTACTCTTTCTGTATCACTGATTACTGACCAAACTTTAAATTCTCACACCCTGAGGTTTTCCTGTGGGTAGGTATATAAAGGATATAAATGACAAATCCTGAGGTGCTCTAATAAATCTGCAAACTACTGTATAGTGAAATATTAGTATCTGTGAGTGTAAACGCAACAGCAATGTGTAAGTTTTCCTCTGAGATAGCATGCACAGAAGCAGGTTGTTCTGCTCGCTGCAGGTGACGCCAGGCAGACTGCAGCACAAGGCAGCCATGCAGCTTGCTCAGGGGAACTTGAATGCCACCATAGTGACAATGCGGGGAACCAATCAAAAAGGGAAAGAGAATGTTTGAGCATATAGCCAAAAGTGTAGAGTACAAATCCAAGGAGGTTATAACGAGGTTGTATAATGCACTGGTGCACCGCACTTGGAGTACTGTGTCCAGTTCTGATCATTACAGCACCAAAGGGACATTGGGACCCTGGAGAGAGTCCAGAGAAGAGCAACTGGACTAATCTCATGACATAAAGGACTGAGCTATGAAGAAAGGCAGACAGAATTGAATCTATTTATCCTGGAACAAAGAATCAGGGCATGATTGAAGTCTTTAAATCTTAAAAAGAGTTGACAGTTAACCATAACCAATACTTTAAGCACAGTACAGAAAACAGGACCAGAGGACACAGTTGGAAATTAAATGGAGATAGACAAAGCAAAGGAAATACTTCTTCACACAGAGTGTGGTAATGGTATGGAATGAGATACCTAGTCATGTTGTTGATGTAGAAATGCTTAGCTCCTTTAGACCCAACTTGACAAAGCTCTGAGATCAATCAGCTACTAGGAACCGGACGAGCTTTGACGGGTTGAATGGCATTGTGGCAGGAGGATGGAAGCCCTGCCTGTGTACAATGTGTGTGTGGGAAAGTAAAGTTGGCAGGGATCGGGTTAAATCTGGCTCTGCCAACAATCAAAGGTGTGTGTGTGTGTGGGGGGGAGGGGGGGGGGTGGGGGTGGGGGAAAATATTTTACTGTTTCAACTTGGTAGTAAAGGCTAATGCCCAGCCTACAAGTGAGTTATTTTTTTGTTTGAGCCTTTATTTTGGCCCTCGTGCCATATTTTGTTTGATTTGTGTTATTTTGTTAAATAAAGTGCGCAGAAGCACTTCACTGAAGCTTCTGTCTCTGAGGCTCTGTGAACTGGATGGCTGTAGGGTGACGGCAGATCAGAAACAGAAAACCCAAAAACAAGGAATGACGGGGCAAACTGAGACGCTGCAGTGCTCAGCGTTTATTAAATAACAAAACAAAAGATTCAAGGAAAACACAACTACACAAAAGAAAAGGGCACATTAGCCAAAACAAACAATCAGACGGAACAAAACAAGTATTGTGCTGGTGTAAACCCAGCAAACAATCAGACAGAACAAAACAAGTATTGTGCTGGTGTAGACCCAGCACACTTAGCAATTGTTTTATATTTACTTTCCTTCACCACCAACTCGTTCCGCCTCTTGAACACACTCAACCTTTTGCAGCCAAACTGCAGGTCTTTTATATTATGGCCGAGGGGTTAAATAGCTAGTAATTATCTTATTACCCCTCGGCCATAGACTGCACGAGATTAAGGATGCATGACTGTCAGCTAATTAAATATTCAGCTGATCAAATCTTCAGGTATTTTAAAACAAATAAATAATGGCGGCGGCATCTCGCTTGTCCAGCCAATACATAATAAACAACACATAATAGAAATACAAAATACTAACGTCTTTTCACCGTCCTATATTTACATAAATCAAAATAATATGGCGGCGGCATCTCGCTTGTCCACCAATACATATATATAATATATATATATATATATATATATATATATATATATATATATATATATATATATATATATATATACACACACACACACACACACACACACACACAAAGGGGCGGGACACTCCGCCACAGTCTCTAATAATAAAGTGCTTTACTGCAGCTTCTGTTTCTGAGTCTCTATAAAGTGTTTCACTGGAGCTTCTCTTTCTGAGTCTCTAATTCCTGCTGGTAACATCTTGGGTCGTATTCCTGTCACAGGCCTCCTCTTACTCCTACATTTTCTTATGTTCTTATAGTCTTTACAGTGATAATAAGTAGATGAATCTCCAGAATTTGTTAAGTGCACCTTGCTACTGCCTGACCAATAGAAAAGAGAATGAGCTGAATAAGTACAGAAAGTTATTTTAGATGAAACAGAAACACAGGATAACAACATCAATGTCCAATAGATCTCAGAAGTATTGTTTTAAATTATATAGTTGTGATGCTGGCTCTTTAACAGCTATTCAATCATCCCCTGCTGTAATTGAAAATTAGAGCTATCAGTAACAATAGGACCTACACCCAATGCATGTAAATGTGAAAGTGCAAATTTGACATAAAGACAGACATAGACCCCATTCAGGGCCCGCCTAGATTTACGCCACCATTTTGATGTAGCCCAGGGCCTGCAATCCAGGACCAGGGACACCCTTTACATACAGTATATATGCAAGTAAGCTCTGTTAGAGCCGCCTTTTTGTATTACATGACCAATTTGGTTACGTAACTCAGTACTTCCATACTCCCAAAGGGCGTGAAAGGTAAATAGAGCCACTCCCATTCTTGCGCACAAAACTTTAAATGTCTATTACCGGAGGTAGTAACTGGGAAGATGCGGAAACTAAAGGTCTTTTCACCATTTGGATGGACAAAAAAATTCAGCAAGAAATAAATGATGGTGTACGCAATGTTACGTTCTATTGTAAAACGAACAGATGGCTTCTTTCAATGGGCATCCATCGCTCCCCTGACCAAGTAAAGAGTGAGTGGATTTAAAAAAAAAACTGTGGGCCACAACAAAATAAGTGGTTGTCACAAAGAAAGCTGTAGTGGGTGATGTCAGACCAGAAACAGGAACCAGGAAATAAACAACAGAGAGGTGGAGTTGGGTGGAGCTGAGCATTTAATGAATGAACAGAACAATAAATCAAAAGGTTGTAACAAACAAAAACACAGGACACGGCACTTTCTTCAAATTAAAGAGACAAACAAAACAGACTACACAGACAAACATGGTGAGCAGATATTTTAACTACTAACTATTATTATTATAACCTCTGTCTCCAATCCCGTTCTCCACTCAACACACAACCCCAAGTGAGTGAAAACATGTTTCTTTTATGCAGCTGTACTAAGACTCGATTGCTAATCAATCAATTGGTGTCCCAGTACAACTGCACGTGAATTAATAAAGTGCAATTCCCCATGCTCACATATTATTACATTTTACTTGCACGTGAAGTGCTGTGCAATCCTCGTGCTTAAATACAAATATACATTTTAAACACTTGTGTTACACAGACCCGTTTATATCCTGTGTACTAATGACTATATACCAACATTAACACACAACATACAACACAAAATACACACAGGGGTGGGGCACTTTGCCACTGTGGTGTACAGAGAAAATCCTGTAAGTCTTTCAAGGAACTCTCCGAAATACTGAGCAGCCAACGATTAACCCACCCCAGATTTTTTTTTCATTTTATGGGACCTGACAACTCCAGGCCTACTGAAAATGGCGTGGAGATCATCACAGACAACAACAGCCAGCAGATTTAAATTTCTGCTAATCAAGACAAACGTGGATCAATATTGAATGGTAATTATTTTTACATCATACAACTTTAATTTTAAAAATATAAAAATAAAAACACCTAGCGTGTTAACGTTCAGGTTCTTTCTTTCACATAATGTATGAGATGCACTGCATTCGTAATTTAGCTTAATTTGTCACAATTACCTTTTCTTCATATTATTTAGTACCAAAGCGATAAATATATAAACTCCAGGATTGTGGTTCTCAATACTGATCAATAATGCTGGCGACTTGGCATAGTCAGTCATCATTGTTTATTTTGCACGCAGTGATACACATAGCTACAGAAGTGCGTGTCTTTACATTAAAATGCCAATCAGATTTTTTAATCTGCTTGCTTTTACAGAAATACCAAGTTTGTTGATGCACCATAACATTAAATCAAAATAGTCAATATATATATTTATAAATATATACCATATAAATTGCTACTGCGCTGCATTGAAAAAAAAAAAATTACTGAGAAACATCTACTAAAAATCAGGGATTACTATATTTCCCGGTAGCTCTTCCATTGTGAGTGCTTTCTATTGTTCCATAAAGGTATAAATATATATTTAATATATCGTACCAATTATATAATAATCGTATATAATAATCATACCAATTTTGCCATTTAGCAAGACAAATCAGAGTAGTAAGAAGCATGCAACCAGCTTTGGCTTTTATGTTTGGGGTATTTCACCGTGCAGTGTGAACCAGCACAACACACACCTTGAAGTGCCTTACTGTGCTTATAGAATGGGTTAACCAATGTGAAATAATCCTATGTATAAATGTTTTTTTTTTTTTGCAGAAGAACCTACGCAACTTAAAAATTCAGAAGTGGTAGATGACATGAGAAGTTATCTATGAAAGCAGTATTCAATCTGTTTGAAATCAAATAATTTAGAACATATCAGAAAAGAATATTTTGTATGCTTTGAATATTTTGAAAGGCAGACCCTAGCAAGAAAATTAAAACCACTTACACCCATACTGAATAAAAATCTGGCGTATTTCTTTGTTATTGCTTCTCAATTTATTTATTTTTAAGTAAACTAAAAAATGTACCTGCTGTTAAAAGAAACGGAAGGGAAGAAAACAAATGAAATGAAAGAAAAGCATGGTGAACAAGTTTTGTCATGTATGGCAATGCAGTTCATGGACATAGAAAAGGAATCCAGGAACAGGAGAATAGGTGATATGCTGAAGCTTGGGAAAAGTGGGAACAACAGCTGCTAGATAAAGCAAGAAGGTGGGAGGAAATCAAAGTATCTGAGAGATGTGAGCATGAAGTTAACGTCAACAACAGCTGCAGATTTGTTCCAGCTTTAATAACTCCCAATGTATCAGTTCCCCCGGTCCAAGCTTAACAATTTCCTGTTTTTTTTTCCCCCCAGTTTTTCTCCTAGCCATCAACATTTTTCATCTTCTTTACAAACTTTGGGAGCTGTTACTGCTCCTCACATGGAAGTACAATGGGACACTGTTACAGAAATACAATAAATCTTGGTTTTAAATCTCCCTCCCGACCTGTGAGGGCCATAAGCAGCGAAAGTAGAGTCCTATGGATGGGCTGGCCTGACAGTTCTTTTCCAGGGTCGGGAAATCAGTCAATCTGGAAGAAGGCGAGACGCCGCTGCAAGAACGTATTGACCCGGAAGGGAAACTACGTAGCAGCTGCAAATTTTAGGGACACCTGCATTCGTTTACCAAGGGGTCATGCATGACAACATGAAAGGGGACGGAGAATCGCAATCTATTCTTTTGCTTGGTTTTTGATTAAGAGACTAGAAGGACTGTGAGAGACCCAGTCAAAACTGAAAAGAATATTTGTGAGTGTTTTGTTTGTTTGTCACTGTTAGTAATTGTCTTTGTTTGTGTAACACCAGATGACTAACACGTATCCGGAGCTGTCGTCTTGGGCGAGCACAAAACCAAAACAATACTTCACCACAGCCACTAAATAAATTGTTATCACCCACCACGAGCACTACTGCATGCACCTGAACTGGGGACTGTTGACATCTTCTCCAAAATCAGTAACATACCATAGGCTTGGAATTTAACTACTGTCCAATTATAACAACATAAATAGACACACAACCTTTTTTTTATTTTGGTATTCTTTATTGAAAGTTATTTAAAGTACAAGGTCATGTTGTATTTATGTTCATGTTCTTTTCTTTACAAGTTCTATTGGATCCTGTGTTTTCATTAAAAAACTAAATGTAAACATAATGGTGTTTCTTTTCCACTTATTATTGTACCTTTACACCTGCTTAGCTGCCTTGTGCTGAAAAGTAATCCATAAATGCATGCCGAATGTTAACACTACTGAGTACATCTGTATCATATTCAAGTAAGCTTACATTTCTATCATCATTATTTTCTTTAAGCCAAGTGTACTCCACATTCTCATTAGAAACTTCATGCAAATTGTGAAGAATGCACAGGCAATAGGGAGATCTTGAATTTTGGAATTGTTTCTTTTTAACAAACATCTCCATCTCTCTTTCACTGCCAAAATGCATCTTCGATCACCATGCGAGTCCTGCTAAGATGATTGCTGAAGTTTGTTTGGTCTTGGGTGAGATGGCCTATGTCTAAGAAGCCTTTCATCAGCCAGGGTAGTAAAGGTAGGCATGATCGCCTATCAGCACAAATAACACCTGCACACCACCTATGTCTTTGGTCCACTGTGAAAAAAAATACAGATAAAAAAATTAATGTACATAATTTAAAATTTGTTTTATTTATTCATGTTTTAATTTACATTACATTGCTGTGCAACCACTACATGTTCGAGTTAGCTCAGTAATATCACAAGTATGAAGTGTTAAGTTAGGTTGTGTTTACACTGGCACAGTGTGAAAACTATTTTAAAAAATGTGACTGTTTTAGAATGTTTTAGTGATGGACCAAACTTTCTCAACTATAAAAATTAAAGTAACATTTCTATTTACAAATTCAACATAAGATTTATTATCCTATATTTGGAAACAGGTGGCTATCGTCTCCATGTTGGTATAGGGGAGAATTGACAAGAATTTTAGCATCATGTGGTCTGCATGGCCATCTAAAGTGTATATTGCTAAAACTGTAAGAAAGATAAAGCCAATACAAAACATCACAGCAATAAAAACAACAATAATATGAATACTTTTAATAACAAAAATTACAAACTCTAGAACAGCGTTTCCCAACCGGTGTGCCATCAGACATGAACAGGTGTGCTGTGGAATTTTGGAAAAGTCAAAAAAAAATTGAAGTCACACATGAGAAAAATAAATAAATTAATAAATGAATGAAATGGAACCAAGTGTATTGTGACGTGTACTCTTTCGGTGTGCAAACGTGAGACGGATGCTAAGTTCTAGTGACTATGTTCACGTGGCAATTGGAATTTGGTAATTGGAGTTTTCGCGGGTTGTGCATTGCAGTGGTGATTTTTAAATAAGTCAGGAGTGAAAATGGATAAATACTTGAAAAGAAAAGATTCTGATGCCTCTACATCTGCTTGCAGCAACAAAGCTGAACGTGAGCACAAGAAAGTAAAAAATGTGAGTTTACACTACTGTGAAAGTTATTTGGATTTTCTTTTACTGGCGAACCATCTTGCCCTATTCTGCTATATCTCGTGTGCTGGGAGAAACTTTCAAATCATGCCATGGTTCCAAGTTGAAACGACACCTTACAACCAAGCACCCTTCTCTTGCTAACAAGGAAAAGATTATTTCAAGCGTTTGAAAGATCAAAATGAAAAACAGATGCAAATGATGAAAGACAGTGTAAGGGTGTCCGATAAAGCGCTGGAAGTAAACTACTTGGTCATGGAGTTTTTAATTTTGCCAGCATGCAAAGGCACTGTAAGAGTAATGTTAGAACCCAACCAGATGCAGTCAAAGAAACTGCAAAGATTTCGCTTTCAGAGCCATACAATAATTTGCCGCATTGACGACATGTCTGCTGCCATTGAAACTGTTTTTTCTGCACCGGGAAGCGCTTGTGCCCAAAACATAAGAACATAAGAACATTAGAAAGTTTACAAACCAGAGGAGGCCATTCGGCCCATCTTGCTCGTTTGGTTGTTAGTAGTTTATTGATCCCAGAATCAAGCAGCTTCTTGAAGGATCCCAGGGTGTCAGCTTCAACAACATTACTGGGAAGTTGATTCCAGACCCTCACGATTCTCTGTGTAAAAAAGTGCCTCCTATTTTCTGTTCTGAATGCCCCTTTGTCTAATCTCCATTTGTCACCCCTGGTCCTTGTTTCTTTTTTCAGGTCGAAAAAGTCCCTTGGGTCGACATTGTCAATACCTTTTAGAATTTTGAATGCTTGAATTAGGTCGCCGCGTAGTCTTCTTTGTTCAAGACTGAACAGATTCAATTCTTTTAGCCTGTCTGCATATGACATGCTTTTTAAGCCCGGAATAATTCTGGTCGCTCTTCTTTGCACTCTTTCTAGAGCAGCAATATCTTTTTTATAGCGAGGTGATCAGAACTGAACACAATATTCAAGATGAGGTCTTACTAGTGCATTGTACTGTTTTAACATTACTTCCCTTGATTTAAATTCAACACTTTTCACAATGTATCCTAGCATCTTGTTAGCCTTTTTTATAGCTTCCCCACATTGTCTAGATGAAGACATTTCTGAGTCAACAAAAACTCCTAGGTCTTTTTCATAGATTCCTTCTCCAATTTCAGTATCTCCCATATGATATTTATAATGTACATTTTTTTTTTTCCTGCGTGCAGTACCTTACACTTTTCTGTATTAAATGTCATTTGCCATGTGTCTGCCCAGTTCTGAATCTTGTCTAGATCATTTTGAATGACCTTTTCTGCTGCAACAGTGTTTGCCACTCCTCCTACTTTTGTGTCATCTGCAAATTTAACAGGTTTGCTTACTAAACCAGTTTGCTTACTGGTATAGTAAGCAAACTGGTATAGTAAGCATTGCCTGAAGAACTCTCTTTAATGTTGGATGGAGCATTAAAAATCATAAACTTCATAAAAGCATGCCCTTTGAAGCATGCCCTTGTTCTGTGAGGATATGGGAGCAGAACATCACACTTTGCTTTTGCACACAGACGTAAGGAAGATTTACGGAAAATGCAAGGAAGAAATGAGAACCTTCTCACCAGCACTGATAAACTGCATAGGTTTAGATCTAAGCTAGCTCTTTGGCGTGAAAATGTAACAAAAGGCACATTAGAAATTTTCTCCCTAGCAAATTCATCAGATCCAACTAGTGTTTTGGTCAGTATTATTTCTCATCATTTGAACAGTCTTGAAAAGTCTTGAAGAGAAATTTGGTTTCTCTTCAGTTCATATTGAAGATTTCGACTTGGTCCATGATCCTTGGAGTTCATCTGCAATGGAAAGTGCTAAGAATATTTAAATAATTGACACATTCTGGTTGACTGTTGCAATTGAATATCCAGAAGTCTCAGACTATGCCATCTCATTTTTGTTGCCATTTTCGACAACCTACCTGTGCGAGTTAAGTTTTTCAAGTCTGACTTATATAAAAAACAAAGAGAACGTCTGAGATCGGTTGAACAAGAGCTCTGAGTTTCACTATCATCAATTCCTGCTAGGATAAAGCTACTGTGTACATCGAGACAAGCTCAGATTTCACATTGAAAGTAAGTTTTGTTAATAATAATAATAATAATAATAATAATAATAATAATAATAATAATAATAATAATAATAATGAGGGGGGTACTGTAGAACCTTTTTATTTATGTAAGTCTGCCTTGGGCTGGAAAAGGTTCTCTAGAACATTATGAAAATAGTAAGTTCGCTTTTAATGATTCTACAAGTTCTTAACGCATTACAGCTTAATTAGACTGTGTGTAATTTTAAACATATTTTGAGAGACTGTTTAGAGTGATTGCTTGCAGTTTATAGTTTTTGGCAAAATAGCATTTGTAGTACACTACATTCTATCAACTAAAGTTAGATTTAAAAATATCTTTTACTTACCGATTCTGCTGGTCACATACTGCTTGCATAACAATTGAGTAAAACCATTTCCAGTTGTAAAATTTTCCAGTGCAATTATCAGTATATGTGTACCTTGACTGCCCCTGCACATTGTGGAAATCCATGATTTTGTTCAAAGCCATCCACAACTGGTGCTGTCCAGATGGAAATCGGATATAGATTTGCCTCACAAGTTTCCCTCGTAATGGCACAGGCAGAACTCTTGGCTATGCCAAATAAATGGCCAGTGGTCCTGAACTCACAATTCTTTGCCAGCTGCCACAGAGTCAAGGCTACTTTCAGCTTCACGTTCAGGGCAGACCTAAAGTGAGAGTCACTCTTATGAAGCTTGGAATGGAGACTGTGGCACAAAAACCCAAGTTTTTCCTGTCTTATCCGAACATTCTGTCAATAGTCTTCTGGGGTGAAAGTATTTTTAATAATTTGCTGCCAAAAAATAACGTCCTTATTTTCCTGATCCTGTCTTTCAAATGCTGTCAGGGTATTGAATATATGTATTTAGGAAAAGTCATAAATGGACAATCGTATAACTTTCAGCTATGTAGAGTAATTTAAATTTGAAAACCTCAAACCATCAAAATGACTGCCGTGGCGGTTCTAGTGTTAAAATGCAAATGTGAACGGGGCTGCAGACCTATTTGAGCCAGGGCAATGATCATGACATATATCAATAGTATGTATGGAACAGTATAAAATAAGAAACAGTTAGGTATTTAACATGTAGATGTCACAAGCAAATGAGGTGTCAGTACATTAACTTACAGTGTATGGAATAACTTATTGTGTTCTCAAGATGTAAAAAATTGACCTACAGGCAGGAAGAAGTGCAGGCAGAGAGATGCCTTCATACATTGTACACCCTAAATCTAACTGATGTTAAATGATATAAATATCAAGTTTAATCACAATGTAATACGCTTTCCAGATACATGCAAACATGTAAGTGTGAGACACAGATGGACAAAAATTCAAACAGACAGACACCCACAGAATCTAATACTCTCATCAACGTATGCTAGATAATGTTACTATCATGGTCCATCATAATTGGTTAAGCAGTTTGTCAGATATATGCACACATGTAAAGAGCGACTTGAATCTGCCTCCATTATATCCCTGTGGCTTGGGATTGTAATAGAGCTACAGTATAATCCCTTCTGCGCTTACTAATACAAGCAAAATTAATTTCACTAATTAAAAACAATGAGAAAGACTTAGCCAAGAAGAAATGAATTCCAATGCTATCAGTGACTAAAAATAAGTGGTTTTATTTAACAAGAGATTTCTTTTGGAGATTTGAAAGCATCGTTTCTTCAGACCTGCTCGCTGTTGATCAGTCAGTCCGTGGTCTCATCTGGAATCCCAGCCTCACACTAAAGTACAGGGAGGGAATGCTTGACAGGATAGAATGACAACAATCACATTCAGGAAGGAACACAGCACAGGGAACAGTCACTTTACGAGTTAATTAAAAATCCCATTCGACATAAAATAAATCAATTAACTTTAGACCTTTAAGGAGAAAATAAAATAGCGTATGGTACTAAATTGTTTAACATGGACAGTGGCATGCAATGGGATTCAGCTCAGCGCCTCCAATCATTTGCAGCTAAATTTAATAGAGAACAAATGAACTGCAGAACAATATTGCATTCAGTGCAAAGTGGGGCATGGGTGTTGATTTAGTGTAGGACCATGGAAAACAGTACAATATAGCATTGAACCACTCACGCCTAAAGACAGAAGGGCAGCTTTCAACTCTGTATCAGGGATGCAGGTGTGTATATTTGCAAGGTTTCCCTTTGAACTAGCAAATGTGTGTGGGAGCATTAGGTTCTGGGGTTATATGAGTATGTTTGTTTAGTCATGCATTTGTCCATCTATATATCGCACTGTTGCATTTATCTGAAAAAATGTATTGAATTGTGATGGAAATTGGTATTAACATTATTTAGCATCAGATTCTGAGGTGTTTGTGTTTGTACATTTGTTCTTCTGTATATCATAATTACATGTTACATGTATACTGAGAACCCAAGAAGTGTTTTCCAATACTGTGAGAGAGTCACTTTTATATAACGGACCATGATAATAATACCTCATTTGCTTACATCTCAGTCTTCAATGCTACTAAATTCCACCTGCTGTATTAGTCTGTGCATACTGGTAATATCATTGATCATCTAATTACATTCCCTTATAAGCAATTTCTCACACAGCTCAGGTCAGTTGGTGTCCTATCCCACAAGCCAAGCCCCCTAAAAATGCAACTGTGCCACAGCTCAAGGCGATTGCAATGCCATAGACCCACAGACGTGAGCTCAAGTGTTTGTTTATACCAAGGGGTAGAGCATCCGTTCCAGGAAAGGATTACTGCATGAAACCCTCAACTCCTAGATGTGCCCGTGAAGGTGCTGCTCAGTCGGGTCCATCAGTAAGAGCCAGAGTCACTGGGGGGATGCCAGGACATCGGGAATACCAGAAATAGGTCAGTTTAGGGAATGTTTACCCCAAACAAGTATAGTGAGGGTTGTGTAGGGTATCCAGTTCCTGGAGCTGGACGTCCCTTATAGTGGGACTAGCGCTCGGTCATTTTAGCTCAGCAGTGTCTTCTGAGTCATGTTACTTGCTGTCAGTTAACAGGGGAAGCAACTGGTTGGTTGTTGTCAGTCAAGAAGCTAAAGGAGGGGGAATAAGTTAACTCTCCAGGTAAAATCATTAAGCTAGCACAACACTAAAATAAAAGAATGGCTTGCAAACAGGGATTTATTTATCGTAGTGTAGCACCAATCTCATGTTTTAAAATAAAAATACATGACACTTTAACATGGCTTTCTTTCAGAATAGATATTTGAGACTGATGTACATAATGAATGGAAGTGCACAACAAATAAGATTCATAGAAATATTTTCAGCTACAATCACTTTGACTGGCATTCATAGCAAGGTTAGAGATTTGAAAACACATTGTTTCAGGTGATCTTTCAGGCAATGTCAGAGGAAGGTAGGAACATTGCGTCTGTCTGTGCTCGTCAGCCTTGAGTTATGAAGTTCAGAAGGCAGTTGACTTCAGATCTATTGTTATATCACCTAGCAATGGAACTGGCTATATGATTAGTACAAAAGTACAAAATACATACACAGTGAAAGGCATACACAGTGAATTTTCATACAATCTACTTCTAACTGTGTGCTGCATTTTCACCACGATAAATTCTTACATTTGGTTCTCATGTTTAAAAATCAAACTTGTACAATGTAATGTAAGTGCAACTTCTCAGCTTAAAATACTGCACATGAATGCAGGCAATGTTGAAGACAGTTCAATTGAATAGCAGGTCCTTATTCACTGTTAATGTTTGTTATAGTGTTGGCTGATGGTGTAGGTTTTTACATTTGCTTTTTTTATTTTATTTGATGTATATTTATATATGCATTTACAACTTATCAATGAACGAAATGAAACATTATTTCAGTCTTTGAGCAAATTATTTTGATCAAATTGCGAAATTCAAAATACCAAACCTACAAAGAACGAATCATAAAAGAAGAGACAGCTTCTTCGGGCTTCACCGTTACAGCCAAATTGAATTTCAATTGTCCAATAGTTTATTGCTAATTTGGACAAAGTACCCCAAAAAACAAACTCCTCTTCTTACAGCAGCAGAAGCTGATTCTGGGGCTATGCAAGGCTTCATTTGTGTCAAACAAAGAAGTGCTTCTGTGTGCGTAAGGGAGTTCAGTGCAATTTTGAATGCCACAGCAGCAAGCCTTATAAACACAATTACAGTGATTTGTATGTTTCTAAATTTAAATTGTGATTTTTTTTTTAATGAGCTCTAATTATGGTTTCTTCATATGTATCCAATTTAATTGAACTACTTTAATTTGACCTGACTGTTATTATCTAAACAATTAAACAGTGTTTTAAAATGAGGCTCAGTAGCACAATGCTCTCAATATGGTTTCTTTTGAAAATGTCGTCATCATCTCAAATAAAAACACTTAAGAAGGGTTTCTTGTTGTCAAGCAACCTCTGTCTTTATTCCACAGGCATGGCACTGTCTGGTGCGGAAGGGGTCTTGTCACAAAGACGGTTGTAGTGGGTGACGTCAGACCAGAAACCAGGAAATAAACAACAGAGAGGTGGAGTTTTGGGGAAGCTGAGTGCTTGCCTGCGCTCAGCATTTAATGAAAGAACAGAACAGTAAATAAAAAGGCTGTAACAAACAAAAACACAGGACATGGAACTTGTAGCCAAAAATAAACAAAATGGACTATACAGTCAAAACACGGTGAGCTTCTATTTTTAACTACTATTACTATTATTATTATTACAATTACCTCCGTCTCCAATCCTGGTCTCCACTGACTGAACACACAACCCCGAGTGAGTGAAAACATGATGCTTTTATGCAGCTGTACCAAGACTCGGTCGCGGTACAACTGCACGTGAATTAATAAATTCCCCATGCTCACATATTATTACATTTTACTTGCACGTGAAGTGATGTGCAATCCTCGTGCCTAAATACAAATATACATTTTAAACACGCATGTTACACAGACCCGTTTATATCCTGTGTACCAATGACTATAATAACATTAACACACAACTTACAACACAAAATACACACAGGGGCGGGCACTTTGCCACAGGTCTACAAACCCTGTTTCCTAGAAAGTGGTAGTCCACCCCTTCCTATGATTTGTGTAAAAATTAAATGTTTTAGAAGCATACTTTTCTTTTTTTCTTTTCTTTCTTTCATTCATATAAAAACAGTGATAGACAAACATGGATTGGCATTTAATTTTGTAGTTTAAATACTGTGCATACAGTAGTTTTATAATATAAATTAATCAATCAATTTTTAATTTGATTGTTTTTCCTCTAAAACTGATTTTCTAAATAACAAGGCGAGAACATTACAAACATTATTTCAAACTTGCTTGAAGTTTAATGTTTGAGGTCACTATCCTCCTAAATTGCTTACCTCCTCCATTTTTTTCATTCAATACAAAAATATTGTATTGAAAAGTTTGTATTTCACTTGATGCCCATTTTTAACACACCATAATGAATTGCACAGATTGAGCAGTATCTTCAAAATCTGTTCCAGAACTGTGCATTTCCTTAAAGCACATTTTGCAATTTGATTATATTGCTTTACTCACAGACCGAAGAAGCTTTGTTCTTTGCTTGTTTCACAATTTGGTCAACATAATTTGCTCAAAGACCGAATTAACCTTTTCTTCCTTTCTGTTTCGTTGTTTGCTTTTTTAATATTTTCCATTTCTCAATTTGAGCAAAATAATTTCCTCAAAGACAGAAATAACCTTTAACTTCGTTCTTTGATCATTTGTAAATGCTCAAATTGCGAAATGGTTATTTTTATCGGTGAATGACGGAATGTTGACTAGTGTAACATATACATACACCAATCAATCAATCAAAACCTGTATTTGTCTAGATGAGTTAACTGAGACCAAATTCTCATTTCCAGTGACAACCTGACAAGAGGCTCACAATACCACAGCAAACAACCAAAAACACAATAAACATAATCAATCATAAATACATGAAATTAATTGTAATATTGCAGCACATGCATATTGACTTATTTAGTTGAGAGTTTAATAAAATACATTGTACAAAAATTGTTATAATCAAATTAAGATTTCAGGTGATTGTTGTTGTTATTTTTGTTTTGTTTTTGTTTATTTTAACGTCACTGTGATGAGTCAAAGGGGTTTCGGTCTGTGATTCAGCCTCCCGACAGTAGAAGGCATCAAACCAACTCGGGACTTCCCTTACCAAGATCTCGTGACCATGGCGAAAGTTATCTTTATGAGGGGCGGCACCTTGGTGAGGGGCGGAAGTACTAGTATGAAAATTCCAGCCATTGGAGTCAAGTGAAGGATAAGGACACTTGTCGGTTGGGGATTGGTGTTCCACTGACTACAGAGGCGGGACGTTACATACTAAAGGAAACGTATTACTGTGTTCGGGGTTGGTCCGAAGGGAAATAGGTGGAGTTTAGGGTGGAGGGAGAAACCACAATTGAGTAGCGGGGTTTTTGAAAACTGGTGACTAATATTTCTTTTGTCATTTTTTTTTTGTTTATGTTCGGGTACGCCGGGAAGACGAATAAGGACGAGTTTTTCACTACCTGTTTTGGATTTTACCGCAGCACTCCCTCCCTCATGCTGTTTTGTTTTCGTTTATTATTTATTTATTTATTTATTTATTTATTTATTGTTGTGTATAGAAAATAAAAATAAATCAATTTATTTCTGTACACATAAATTACTGTCTGGACATTCCATTTAATACACTCTCGCCTCACAGTCACACTATTATCTGCAAGTACCAATATTTGGGTGTCTCCAAGTGGCTCACCTGGTAAAAGCAGCCACATGTTGTGCAGGGCGATTCATACAGCCACATGGTGTGCAGTGTGAATCAAACAGCCACATCGTGTGCAGGGTGAACCATACAGCCACATGGTGTACAGTGTGAATCAAACAGCCACATCATGTGCAGGGTGAATCATACAGCCACATGGTGTACAGGGAGAATCATACAGCCACATGGTGTGCAGGGTGAATCATACAGCCACAGGGTGTGCAGGTTGAATTATACAGCCACATAGTGTGTAGGGTGACTCATACAGTCAGGGGAGTGCAGGGAGAATCATACAGCCACATGGTGTTCAGGGCGAATCATACAGCCACATGGTGTGCAGGGCGAATCATACAGCCACATGGTGTGCAGGGTGAATCATACAGCCACATGGTGTGCAGGTTGAATCATACAGCCACCTAGTGTGTAGGGTGAATCATACAATCAGGGGAGCACAGCGTGAATCATACAGCCACATGGTGTGTAGGGAGAATCATACAGCCACATGGTATGCAGGGCGATCCATATAGTCAGATTTGCATCCTGGCTCTGCAAAGTTGTCGATCTTAGCGGGACATTCCAAAGGGAGTGTTGCATTGCATCTGGCCCTCCCGCGGGTATACGAGGTAAAACCAGCATGGACAGTTTCTCCACATTGTTCTACAGCGCACCCTACTGGTTAGGTTCTTGATGAGTTAAAGCAGAAACCCTTAATAAAGGTGTAAAGGAGGCAGTGGTTGTGGAATTAGAAGACCATTGAGCTGTTGTGAGGAATAGCTTGTAGTAATGGTTTGTAATTGGACATGATTTCCATTACTTGAGAGTAGATGTTAACTTCATGCTAATTTGAACTCGGCTCTCGTCAAGATGTAGCTTTACAGTAAAGTAATGTGATCCATCTGCATCTCCATCCATTTGCATTGCTTTCCATTTGATGATGTAGATTGCTGAAGTATAATGCTGGCTCTGGGGATCAACCCAGTGCGGTCTCCCCAGTGCTTCAGCATGACAACTGTCTGGATTGAGCTAAGTAGGGTACATCTCTGGGGTCTTCAAGTGGGCACCTTCCATCCTCTTTGTTTTGTCGACTAGCCCACAACACCTCAAGAGGGCTCAACAGTGATTCTGATATTCCAGCATCACCCACCTCCATCCCCCCACTCAGCTCAGCCCAGCTTACTTACCTGTACATCAGCATTGCTTTCTTTCTACTGTGCTTGATATCCCCATCCAGAATCTTTCCATCTCAACCACAGCCAGTTGCTGCTCCTTACTGCTGCTTCAGATAAGTTCTTCATTGTGCGATGCAACTCTTGGCTACTGAATCTGACATTTCTGAGAAACCGGGTGGTAGAGTGTGCCACAAATCCTCAACAACCCACCTCCACTGGGTAAACTTCCTGTTCAGCAGCTAGTTGAGCATACCGAAATTTCTTCCTCTCATACGCCTCATCCACAGTATCTTCCCATAGCACTGTTAACTACAAGCTGAACAAGGCTTGCTGATCCGGACCACAAGACAATGTCTGGTTGAAGGTTAGTGGTGGCAATCTCAGGTGGAAAAATAAGCCATTGACCAACATCTGCAAGCATCTTCCAGTCTCTAGCAGCTTCCAGTTGTCCTGGGCAAGGCTTGGTTTTAACACCTTTTCTTGGTGGTTGCTCTCCTGGATGGAGGCTATTGTCTTTTGTGAGTAATGCTTTGATGGAACTGGTGGCAACTTATTGTTCAGGTTACGCTTGTCTTCCAATGCTAAGGCCAAACATTGCAGCACCTGGTCATGGTGCCAAGTAAACTGTCCTTGGCTAAGACCCACCTTACAACCTGTCAAAATGTGCCTTAATGTTGCAGTTAATGAACACAAAGGACATGAGGGATCCTCACCCACCCAGAGGTTTAGGTTCTGTGGTGATAGAAGAACATCATATGTTGATCTGATTAGAAAACTGATCGTGCTCTGTTCCATTGTCCATTGGTCTTGCCAGCCGATCTTGTGTTGTTCCACTCTCCCATCTCATCCATTCTTCCTGGTTGCCTGGGAAATGGCCTTTACACACCTGATCCTCTCATCCTGCTTTTGCACCCCATTGACTACCAGTTTCCTCCGTTGAGCTGGGGTTGCCTTGTGCCATGTGGGAGGAGGTGAACTGAGACCAAGACCTCCTTTTCCATGCTGAACTTGCCCCATAATATCTCAGATTAGGGGCAGCCTTAGCATCTTCCACAGCTTTCTTTGCCACCCATTTTCTTCCAGTTTTCAATACAGATGCTACCTCCCTTATGCATTTGTCACGTGAATCTATGAATATCATTTCCAGTCGGACTTTGGCGCACTTAAACTCCTCGGTTAGAGCAGAGATTGGTAGCTGCAGTATTCCTTTACCATAAAGTCTCACTCTGCTGAGGCAGCATGGAACGCCCAACCATGTCCTGACATATGAACTTATTAAAGCTTCCAGTTTCTCAACTGTTATCAAGGAAACCATACTCCACTGCTTGTTGTCTAACTTCTCCCACAAGAACTGTGCCCTTTAGATCCCCGTCGTACCATCTCCTTAGACTTCACTGGCTTCTCAGACACTGTTGTTATTGCCTCACCGTTAATGTAGAACCTACTTTACCTTTAATTATAGAGATGCTCCTTGATTTTGTGGGCTTGAATTGCATTCGTGCCCATTCAATGTTGTTGGTTAATTTGCCCAATAACTCATTAGTGCAGTCTACTGTTGTAGTCATTGTTGTCATGTCATCCATGTATACTCAATTTAGTGGTAGTCGCATTCCAGAAGCCAAGCGCTCTCCTCCCACTACACATTTTGATGCCCTAATAATTATTTCTATTGCCATGGTAAAAGCCAGTGGAGAAATGGTACATCCTGCCATTATTTCAACTTCTAGGCATTGCCATATAGTGCTGAATTCTGAAGTTGAAAAACTAAATTGCAAATTCCCCAGCATCTCATAAGTAAGAGTCTTTGGTGTTCTTCTCTCTCTTGTTGGGTAAGTCCTCTGCTCCTGTTGTTCATCTTGAAGTTCTGTCTCACTCTGTTCTTCATCATCGCTTGGTTGTTCTGTTCCATCCTGAGTTTCAGTGACCTCACTTGTGATTGATTCTAGTACCTCATTTGACTCAACAATGTCAATATTTTCCTGCCGGTCTGTCCTTTGAAACAGCTCGGGGTCCAACAGACTCTGAGGATAGGTTTCTGCTTCAGGATTCAATGCTGGATCTGGTACCGATCTGTACTCTCTGTTTATCTGTAGAACATAGGTTCCCTCTAAATCTTCATCAGACTCTGACTCATCTTGCTCTAGAGATGGTGGTTGTGCTGTCGTCTTCTGCTGTGGAACCCGGTTGAGTCTCACCTTGCTTGGCTGATTCGGACAGGAATGGTTCAAGGGCAGTGAATCGCATGGTAGTAGCAGGTTGCGATGTATCACTCTGTTTCTGCCTTTTCCATCCTCTGGCCGCACCTCAAAGACCGGGCTACCCTCTTTCTTCCTTCCAACGATGACATATACCTTATCTTCCCAATAAGAGCGAAGTTTTCCTGGCCCTCCCCTTTCGTTCAAGTTCCGTGGGAGCACACGACCACCTGGCTGTAGATCTGCTCCATACACTTTCTTATCGTAATGACATTTACCTCTTGCTGCTTCCTTCGTTGCTGCTTTAGATGCAATCTGGTAGGCTTCCATCATTCGATCTCTCCACTTCTGTACATAATCTTCATGAGTCCCCTCTTCAGTGTTCGGTTTCAGGCTAAACAAGAGATCCACTGGGAGTCTTGCAGAACGTCTAAACAGTAAAAAGAATGGGGAGAATCCTGTGGCCTCATGTTTCATGCAATTGTAAGTGTGCACTACTCTGGACAGAGAATTCTTCTAGTCCGTCTTCTGTTCTTCTGTTAAGGTTCTCAACATCGCCAACAGAGTTCTACTGAACCTCTCCACCTGCCCATTTCCTTGGGGATGGTGAGGTGTAGTGTGTGAACCTTGGATCCCACTTAGCTCTTTCAATCTGGATAACAGCTGATTGTTAAACTCTCTTCCTAAGTTGTGGTGAAATCTTGTTGGGAATCCGAATTTGAAGACGAAGTCACCGAAGATTTTGTCAGCTACGGTTCTAGCTGACTTGTTCTTTGTAGCATATTCTTGAGAAAATCTTGTGTAATGGTCCATTATTATGAGTATATACTCATAACCCTGCTTACAGGTTTCCAGGTGAAGAAAATCAATCGAGAACGTCTCGAAAGGGTAAGTTGTCTTCACCGTTGTCAGTGGGGCTCTAGTTGGTCTATTGGGCTTCTTCCTTTTTAAACACTCACAGACCCTGGTTACATAATGCTTAACATCTTGTTGCATCCGGGGCCAATAAAATCGATCTCGGATAAGGTTCAAGGTTCTTTCAACTCCTAGGTGCCCCATCTCTCCGTGCAGTTCTTTGTAGATTTGCTGTCGGTATTCTTTTGGAAGGACCAGCTGACACTTGGATGCTGTTTTGTGGTACAATATGCCTTCTGGGTCAATGTATAACTTTATCCATTCTCGCAGCAAAGCAATCACATCTCCATGTTCCTTCCTTCATTCTTCTTCGCTTGGTTGCTGGTCTCTGGAGAGATACAGTAGAGCATGGCTGATCACTTCATCTCTTTCTTGAGCTCTCCTTATGTTCTGGTGAGGTATTGGCTGCACTGTTGTACTTGTATGATGGTCAATCTGTGTTTTTATAGCATTCAGGGCTATGGAGCCAATCCAGGTAGGTATCTGTTCATGCTGCATTAACACTCCATGGAGAGTAGCATCAACTTTCTCCACCTGAGCTTCTTCCGTGCACTGTTCAACAAGGTTTTCCACATCCAGTGGCATCCGAGATAGTCCATCTGCATCTCTGTTGGTTCGGCCTAGGCAGTATTTGATTGTGAAATTAAAATCAGCAAGCTCCGCCACCCAGCGGTGCCCTGTGGCGTTCAACTTCGCGGTGTTCAGGATGTAGGTAAGGGGATTATTGTCTGTGTATACTGTGAAAGACAGTGCATAGTATAAATAATCCCGAAACCTCTCACAAATGGCCCACTTCAGTGTGAGAAACTCTCTGCAGGTGTCAGAGTCCTCGATCTATACACGATCACCACCATTCGTCCTTCTTGCCGCTGGTATAGGACTGCTCCTAAACCATCCTGGGAGGCATCACCATTCAAGACAAAGGGCTGGTTGAAGTCAGGATACCCTAAAACTGGTGGGTTAGTGAGACAGTCCACTAACTCTTCTAGTACTCTTTGGTGGTCTTCAGTCCATGTAATGGGCATACGACTTGACAACTGACCTTGCTTCTACCAGTTTTCCCAGATATTGCACCTTCCCTTTAAACATCTCACACTTCCTGGCTGTCAGCTTGATACCATGTTGTTGGTATCACTGAAGGACAATCTGGATGTGTCTCACGTGATCTTCAAAAGTACGACTGTGTACCAGGTTGTCGTCAAGGTAAGGCTGGCAGACTTCATCCCTCAATCCCTGCAAACACTCCTCCATGTTCCGCTGGAATTCAGCTGGCGCTGAGCTGAGGCCAAAGGGAATCCGAGTCCATTCATAGAGGCCCTATGGTGTAACAAAGGCAGTCAATGGACAGTTCTCTTCATCCAGGAACCCCTGGTGGTATGCCTTTCCTTGATCTAAAACAGAAAACCAAGAGCTCCTGCTCAGGCCATCTACAAGGTCTTGTATCCTCGGTATGGGGTGTCTATAAGGTACAGACTTCTGGTTTAACTCCCTATAGTCGCAGCAGATTCATAGGCCCCCATCTTTCTTCCTGACACAAACCACAGGCGAAGAGTATTGAGACCTTGATTTCCTGATCCAGCCATGATTCAAGAGGTCTTGCAAATACTGCTTCACCTCTTGGTGCAGTGGTTTTGGTATGGACACATACGTCCTCTGCACAGGCGTTGGATCCTTCAGAGTGATGTGCATTTTTAGGGACGCAATACACCCTATATCGTATTCATCCCGTGCAAAAGCGTGACATTCTTCCCTCAATATACGTCTCACTACTGCCTGTTGTTCTTCACTCAGGTGATCCAACTTCACCGGTGGGTCCCACTTTCCATTTGCTTCTAATTCTTTTTCTACCAGGTCCTGTTAAACTTGCCTCTCAGTATTTTTCCAAAAGCTGTATTGAATCTGTGACTTTAGTTTCCCTTCACCCTGTCGTGTGGGTTTGCTTTCAGCTGCCTTGACAGTTGCAGGGTAAAACCCTTTCACTGGCTGTAGATGGCCAATTATCATCCTCCTGTCTAGGATTATATTGTGTTTGGTGTTGTTTGCAATGGGAATTACCGTTCGTGACAACTTTCCTTTCTGCAGGGTGACTAGTACTTCAGAAATGCTTAAACCTTCAGGCCAGTGGAGTCTCTCATCTGAAATGAAAAGCATTAATTTATCTTCATCTGTCAGTCCTACATGGGTGCGGCACTGAACTGTAGTAAGTTGACTTGGTGGAAGGTTCACACTTACTTTGCCTATCTTTACTGCTTTGTCCATGTCCTTCTTCCCTATCAAGTCCAATAATTTTGCTTGGTTCTTTGGTGCAAGGTAACTGACTTTGGAAAGGCTGAAACGTCTATCAGTTGATTGATCACAGGGAGGGCTTGATTGCTGTACTTCGGGTCTTTCTAGTGCTCTTTGTTGCCTCACATAACTGAATTTTTGATGGGACATTGGCTGGTGGATTGCTGATTGTCGCTCTACAGCAACCCGTCCTCGTTTCCCTGCATCCGAGTTGGAGCACGGCATCCCCACGCATAGTGTCCTGACTGACCACATTTGTAGCAATGGCTGCACGATTCACCAGCTCCACTCTCCAAGCATGCGCTACAACATCTTTGTCGTCTTCTCCCAGGTTGCTGCCATGGCGGTTGTTGATAACGATTTTCCATGGAGGCCATCAACATTTTTCGCATCTCTTCCATCTCGGTCTTTAATTCTTGTACAATATCTTTGGTCTCTGCCTCTTCTCTTTTCTCTTTTGCACTCCTGTTTCTTATCTTCACGTCTCGAGAAGTAGCAACATTGGCCTGCTTGTTAGTGTTTTGCTTATCAGCTTCATCCTGGAGAACTACATTAGCATTTACTTTTACTTTTGTTTGAAGTTCATTTGTACATACCATTTTAGCTTTTGAATTTTTCTTCAACTTTTGTTGTCTTTCATTTTCCAGACACGTAGCTGCATTTAACTTTTCAATTAGTGTCTCATCAGTAATGGTCTGCATTTCCAAGAAGGTCTTCATGTAAAACTTCAGTGAGTCACTCAATAATCCTGTGCTAACTGATCGCAGGAATTTCTGTTGTATCAGGTCAGCGTCGTATTGTTCTTCAATTTCCCCATCTGCTGAGGCCAACAACAGGAGGTCTTTCAGTTCTATAGCTCTGAAGAGAAAACTTTGGGCTGATTCCCATGGTTCCTGTGTAATGTTCACCAGCTGGTGGATCAAGTCTGACATGCTTTCCTCTTTGTAATGTCCATTTAAGATTATTTTCAATTTAGAAACAGTCAGCGAACTTTTTCCTTCAAGCATGCTTCTCAAAGCCAATCCTGGACTTATTGCTCTTATAACAGCTTCCACAATCTCCAACTCAGAATGGCCCTTTTGCAATCCTCCATTTATTTGGTGTAGTTGATTAGTATAGGACAGCTTTTCCTTTTGCCCTCCTTCTCCAATCTGCCCCCATATTCTGAATTCCCTCTTGATCATTACTTCAGGTGTTTTCACAGCCGTGAGTGTTGGTGCTCGCTCTTCTGATTGTAGATCTTTATTTTTTAATTTTGCATCTGTTTCTCCATAATTTCTCTAGCTTTCTCTTGTTCTTTTTGCATTGCACCATACTTATGCTTCAGTTCTTCAAACTGCTTCTGCTCTAGGTCTGTCTTTCCCGAAACATCTTCCTTTGTGATCCCCTCCATAAATGTTAGAAGGTCTTTCACAAACTCACATGCTTGTGCATCCTCTTCACCTTCTGCAACCTCATCAATCACTTTTTCAATCATTTGGATTAAAAGCCATCTGCTCTTTCTTTCTGCTTCTTCCTCATCTGGGCCAATGCATTTAGTATATCTACACATTTGGAGAAGTTGCTCTTTTTGTAGTTTAACTAAAACTGCACTTCCCTTATCCTGCCACTGCTCTAGATCCATGTTTATAGTTAGAGACTGTTCAAAAGAGCTCAGTCTTGGTGTAATATTTCTTTCAGCAGGTTATACAGCATCTGTATTGTTTTGCTGTGCACCAGACTGACAGCTGAGAGTTCTCTCTATCAAAACTGTGGTGGGAGCAGGGGGCGTGGCTACCAGACTGCATGTTCTGTGATTGGTTGTTTGTGTTCTGTTAATGTGTTAGGCACACTGGACTTGCAGGCAAAAGGACAGAAATGTAGGGGGGAGGGGTTAATAATATAATCTCGGGTTCCTACGGTTATGGAAATCATGGATAATACATGGAATTTTAAAACAGCGATTTCCAGGCCTGGAAAAAATATTGTAAAAGTTATGAAAAAATTGCTTGGAAAAGGTTTGCACTATATGTTGTTTAAAACTACTGTTTTGTTTTTTTCTGTCTCTGTTTCCTTGGGTGTTTCCACAGATTTTTTGTGTATTTTCTGTGGTTGCTAAGTAACGAACTTAGCCATGAAGGCATATATGTTATTACTTAACCATTGCTAGAAAAACAAGGGGGGTATATATATATTTTTTTTATTGTGGAAAATTGTACAAATGTTTTTGCAGGCACTTGATTTTTGTGAGTGTAACTTGATTGAGACCGTAGGAGCCTAACCCATAGAGCACAGGGGAGGCAATACCAGTATACATTTTGCCCCTTTACTTTTTTGCTCAGTAGGCACTATTATTTTGTTATGGTTTTGCCTTTAAACGGCTTAAAATGTAATTTAAAAACATGAAAGTCATTCAAAAGACATCAGAAGTCTGACGTTGATAAAATAAGAGAGGGAAAAAAAAAAACACAATAAAACTCACCCTACACGAACATTGGTTTGACCCAAGTCCACACTGCACTCTTTACAACTGATGTTAGCAGCAGCATGTCTGCAACAAGTTTTGGTTTGGCGACTGTTATGTATTTTTGGTTCGGAAATAAGTGAGCCCAGACAAAGACTGTACAAAATCAAACGTTGTTTATTCATGCAGTTATACAGAGAATACCCAAGAACTCAGAAAAGCACGCACGCTTTCCCTTTTATAGTGCAGCTAACACTCAACCTTACATGTGTTAGCTATCACGTGGCCTTACACGTGTTAATATACGTTGTAACTATTTTGTAAGTGCAGTGCACGTGAACACACTCTACACCTGCAGTAATATATAACAGAGACTACAAAACAATTATGTATTAAATAATATAGGATAGGTATTTGTTAGTTTATTTTGTTTTTATTGTGTATTAATTCAATTATATTCATTAAAAAAAGACTATAGAACCAGATGTTTTTATTTGTTTTTTTTATAATAAGGGGGAAGGTTTGTTTTACTGTGGGGCCATGAACGGAATTAAGTTCAGCACCAAATCTAAATAAAACATTGTCATTGTTAGTAACACTGTTAGTAAAAGTAAGCCAAACTGATTATTTATTATTATTATTATTATTATTATTATTATTATTATTATTATATTATTATTATTATTATTATTATTATTATTATTATTATTATTATTGTTGTTGTTGTTGTTGTTGTTGTTGTTGTTAACTTCGTATAACACACAGGTCTGTAAACCTGACTAAGGTTATTTAATTTTTTTATTTTTTTTCAGTTAAGATTCAGATGGACTTGCCTAGCCCCCCTGGCTGTGTTTTTTCTACTTGTTTCACAAAACAATATTTTAAGAATGAACGGTATAGTGGCTCACCTCATAGAATCACAACACGCAAGTTATACCAGTGTGATTCATATCCTGGCTTAATTTATCTTGTTTTGACCCCTTCTGGATGCCTGTTTGATGAGTCCAGGAAGAGAATAGCCAGGCTGGTTCTTCAGCAGTTTGGTTGCATCTGTTGCTTCAGTTCTACCGTTGTAAAGGGTCAATATCTTCAGTTCTGCTAATCGGTAGGGGGGCTGCAGTGGTGAGATGACATTTGAATTGAACATTCAAATCCAGATATTAAAGAAATGTTAAAAGAAACTGGAAGATTAAGAAAGATGGTTTGTCATTACATTTACAGTGCAAACTTTCTTTTAGTAATTGTAAATTCAGCACTAATGAGTGTTTAATAGTTATGGAGGATAGTTTTGAAGAAACACATTTCTATTAATTAATAACACTGAAAAGATCTAACGATTTTCTAAAATTGTTGAATTATGAATAATGAGAATGACCTGCAGTAAAAGAGCTAAGGCTGTACATTACCATCTTTTTTTTTTTTTTTTTTTTGTACCCAAATTGATCACAGCAGCAGAGACTTCAGCAGCTGAGAGTAAACGAGCAAAACAACATCGATTAAAGAGGTAGCCTTCAGGTTGTGACCCTGACTTGTGGCATCTAAAACAAAGTGATGGGAAAGGAGGTTCCTTGCAAGTCATGTGGCCTCCAGTTTGTTGGCAGCTTTCCTTGTCATTAAAGGACATGGAGGCTTTTCTTTCACCTTTCTTTTTTATTGACCGCTGTCAGACAATGGGCTGGGATGAATAGACTGGGGATCTCTTTGTTTGGAGTGGGAGCAGGGGAATAATGAAGATGTCTGACAGATCTTTTCAACAAACCTCCTCCTCACAGTGAACAAGCCTGCTGTCACCTCCGCAGAGTTCACAGGTCAGTGATACAATGATGGGCCTCATGCACAGGAATAGGTGAGCGCGTGCAATTCTCTGAAAAGGGCTGACAGGGGCCAGGGAGGCTGGGGAATGGAAATTCTCAACTTAATCATTGCAATTTTTGTTTTAATCAGTCAAAAACTGGCTTGCCATTTGAGGGCTACATTCATTTATACATTACACTCCAACTGGTATTGTTACAGATGGGTGCAGTCAGAACAGGCAGGTTTTTTGTATTCAGAATAAGCCAATAACCAATGATGCACAAGTAGGGGCCCTACCTGTTTATTTTTTATTTATTACTTTACCTCTTTCTCACAACAGCCTGGCCTGTTGGCTCCTCTGAGGTGTGATGATAAAAAAAAAAGCTGATTTTGTCTCCTGACTGTGGGAGCGCCACAACCAATGCTACTCTCAGGAGACTGGTATCTTCGCACAAAATGTGTCGATGATAAAGTGCAACTTGGTATGGGTATGAAAATCTATTGTATTCTTCTTGTTGTTGAAATGTTTCCGTTCCATCATATCCTGGTGACTTTTTAAATAATCGCACTCCATGGTAGACTACAGTCTTAACCTGTCCTCCTCAACACTGCATGGAAATTCCACATTTGTTCTATGGATTTTTTTTTCTTTGATGCATTACTTACACAGAGGGATTGAGCAAATCTCTAAAGCACAGGCAAAACACATTTGCCCCTGATTTAGATTTTTGAAAATATGGGCGCAAATGGGAACAAACTGCCTTTGCCCTGGTGACATGTTTTGCCCTGTCCTTTTCCATCTGCCCTAGTGCTATTGGTCAGCATAACTTTCAGGATGTGTCCTCATTTGCATATTAGCTTTGAGTTATTTCGATTAAAGTACAGATGGGGGCAACAGTCTACAACTAATCAGGCGAAGGGAAGTTTATTTGACAGCCACTGTCGATCCCTTTGAAAAAGGGAACAGCAAGTGGTGAAGGAGCGAGGAAGCGAGTGAGACAGAAAAAACAAATTTTCCACAAAAAAACTTCAGGACTGCTCTGAAAAAAAAAAAAAAAAAAATTTTAAAAAAGTATATATATATATATATTTTTTTTTTCTTCGTAATTGCTTGAAGTAATGTATTCCAAACTGTTTTACATTTGAATATGCACGTAATCATAAGATGCATGGCGTCTTTCAGAAGTTATGTCTGTACGTATCCAAGGGCTGCGTGAAGGAAGTGCCTATGTTAGGGAAGGGAAGTGCCTATAGGTGCCTATGTAGTTGAATAGGGAGGAAAGTGCTTCCTTGGCTCGCGGAGATAAGGCTGAGAAGTAAGCTTTGCTTCCCCCAACATGAAACAAAAACTAGGATAGCAGGAGAATTAAAAAGATAAAGAGAAGTCCATGCAAAAGGGGACAAGGGTCTCCCCCAGCTGTAAGAACCACTTCGGACAGTCAAGGCCGCATAGCGTGGCTCTGAGGCTGGGAATAAGCTTTGTTTTGCAGAAAGGGAGACTGGTATGGGTGAAAAGGAAAGCTAAAACAAGAAAACATCAAAACCTTCCTCACAGAGGACGAGACCAGACTTCTAAGGTTGGGAAGTGAGCTTCACTTGCCCCCAAAAGATGGTGTGTGTGTGTGTGTGTGTGTGTGTGTGTGTGTGTGTGTGTGTGTGTGTGTGTGTGTGTGTCAGTGTGTGTGTGTGTGTGTGTGTGTGTGTGTGTGTGTGTGTGTGTGTGTGTGTGTGTGCGTGTCTGACAGTGTGTGTGTGTGTGCACATGTGTGTCTTTGTGTGTATGGGTGGGTGTGTGTATGTGTGTATGTATGGGTGTGTATGTGTGTGTGAGTGTCTAGCAGTGAACGTGTGTGTCTTTGTGTGTGTGTGTGTGTGCGTGTGTGTGCGTGTCTAGTAGTGAACGTGTGTGTCTTTGTGTTTGTGGGTGTGTGTGCGTGTCTAGAAGTGAACGTGTGTGTCTTTGTGTGTGTGTGTGTGTGTGCATGTGTGTGCGTGTCTAGCAGTGAACGTGTGTGTCTTTGTGTTTGTGTGTGTGTGTGCGTGTCTAGCAGTGAACGTGTGTGTCTTTGTGTGTGTGTGCGTGTGTGCCTGCCAATGTATTCAGTTAATCAGTGTCTGGGGGAGTGCCTGGCTGTGTTTGTGAGAGCTGTTCCTCTCTTGGCCCTGAAGAATCCCCAGTCCTCAGCCTGCTCTCCTGCCCTATCCCCTAATCATGTCACAAAGAGCCCTTGCTGCACTAAGCCCCCTCTTTCCCTGTCGTGCTCTTGTGTTGCAAATCTCAACAACTCTTCCCAACAACAAGCCCGGGGCTGGGTCTATTCTTTCTTTATCCCTTGCTTCAATCGCCCCATAATCTGTACATCGTCCCCCAGGACAGCATGAGTACAAATCCCCCCTCCGCCTCCAGCCCGTGTTTTCATCGCTGGACAAAATGCAGACAGGGCCTTCACAAAAGCATTGCTTTCATGGGAACTTTGTTTGCTGACAAATTAAAAAATTCAGCTGCTGGTTTTAAGCATTTACCAGACTTGTAGGCCACTTTGCATAATGGTCTTAAAGCTGAAAAGCTGTCACTTTTTCACAGATACAAGGATACACGTATAGATGTTTGAGGGGTGGGAGGATTACAGTGGTTGAAACTTGTGAAGCTATCGTGAAGAGGAGGAGAAGTGAGAATTGATCTCTTCAGTTTAAAGATATTTAGACACCAAACTACATCTACTGACCCATTTTCTCAATACAAAACTTTTAGGAACATTTTAAAGGAGGTTCTGTTAAGGACTGTGTATAGTCTATTTATCCATTGCTTTTCCTTTATTCTTCTGTATTGTACATTATCAAATTGCATTTCTTTTTATGTTCATTTTGTTGAACTATTGGTACATTTGCTTTTTATTTCTCATGTTTCATAGATGACTCTGTTTCATTTATATAATGTTGTAACTGTCTCTTCTGCGTGTTTGATTTTGCTACATTTTTGGCAAAATATACCATTAGCAAGGTTGTTAGTTTTGTATAACAGGTTTTTTATGACTTATAATATATAAGTCATAATAAAAATTGAAATTAGGGATGTTTGCTGATCAGTTTTAGTTGACTTTTTATTAGCACTAACAAAAAGGCATTAACATTTGTTACCATGTTAGTAAGCTAGTTGTTAACTGTTAATACAATAAAAAAATAAAGTGACCAGCAAATGAAAATTTGTTGATATGATAATAAGAGCGACAAAGACTGGTTATTAACTTTTAAATTTCTCTATTATTTTGTATTAATATTTGAAACTCTCTGGGATATTTCAATGTATTTTTGTCTGTCACAATGTTTCAATGAATGTGTTAAATATACCGTGACTGATCAGTGGGTTCTGTTTGGTCCTCCATTAGCCTTGCTCACTCTGTCTGTCCAATGCTAATACAATTGGGTCACTACAATGGCAATGTTTTTGTACAGTGGTAATGGTAGTACAAATCCAAGTTATCAAAGTTCATGATATTGTTCAAAGATGTCATTTCATGCAGTTTGGGCTAGAGGGCTGCACAAGTCTGTAGTAATAATAGACACCAAAAATACAACATATTTATGAATCACAAAAAGAAATATTGTCCTCACAAACTATTACAATTCAAAAAGCTGCTTTTTAACTTTAGAACTGTGCTAGGCAGGCAGGCAGGCACAATCAGATGTACTGGGATTCTAACAAATCCTTAACCATGATTTATAATGCAAATGGCTTTTAACTGATCACAGTGCCCCACTAGGAATGTACAAATTGTCTACACCCCTTTAATTGGAAATTACTTTTGAGCCAATTGGGGATCCTAAAAAATAAATTGATCCTGTTATAGTATTTTACGATTGTTTTGATTCATTTTTCAATACAGCGACCCAATGTGCACAACTCTTAACACAAAATGACAAACTGAGTAAAATGCAACCATGTAGACACATTTTTTCCATGCTAACATACAACATGCATAACTGGAAATCACCTCTTCCAATCATGAACTTGCCCTGTCAACCATTAGGACTTCTGTCAAATGTTAATACTTATCTGGTAGAGTTCTTATCTATTTTTGCAAATCGCTTTCTCTATGTGAGAATGCAAGACAGCTTAATTGATAATTAGTTCATGAATACATAAAGCTCTGAGCTTTCTATTACTGTTGTTTGTTTGTGTTTGTTTGTTTGTTTGTTTGTTTGTTTTTTCCAATAGCAGTATTCGTGATTGTTATGTAAGAGTATTTATCTTATTGTGTTTCAAAGATCAAAAAGAAAATGTTCAAACAATGTTCTGATGTTTTGGACACATTATTTGCTTTTGATGTCTTTATTGCTATATGGTTGACTCCACTGCATTCATTTTGCAATGTATACAGGATTTTGATCAGTAGTTTGGGTTTTGGTCATCTTTGGACTGCTACATGATATTTGATACAATTGTGTAGAATATCACTGAATGCTTACTGTACATTATTTAGAATATTTTTTATTCTGTAGGTTTTGCTCATTGTAATGTTGATCATTTGAATATGAGCAAATGACACATATAGACTTTGTTTTGATTTTAATTATTTTGTGTTTGACAGCATTATTTGCTAATGGGTGTTTTATTTAGCAATGCTTCGATGTTTAAACTTCAGTGATCAAAGCATCTGATGTTTTGGTGCTATGGTTTGCTTTTGCATGATGTATTTATCTCATTTGACACAGTAGTATTTACTTTGCACTCTGCATGGGATTTTGACTCCCAAAATGAGCAGTTGATGCACCTTGTGTTAAGAGTTATGCACATTGGGACTCTGTATTGAAAAATGAGTCAAAGCAATTGTACAAAAAAAAACTGTAATAATGAGATGAGGAGGGCTTCCTGTGCTCATTTCCAATGGAAACTGATTCATCTTACAGGTATCATCTTTACCCTTATGTAACATCCAACAGATTGGAGATGAAACCAGTATTGGTTTGAGTTTCTGAAACTGAAACATGGACTATTGACATATTGTATGGTATTTGTAACGTTTGATTTAGATAAGTAAGAATCCACTATTAATGTCCACCATTGTGATACAAAAGTAAAGATCAAAGACAATCGGGTTTGAATGTTGCCCAAAAGTTTCCCCCTTCACACCTCCTTCTTAAATCTTGTTCCTACAGTGTAAAAGGCCTTTTCATGAAAGGAAAAAGAGGACCCTCTTTCATTTAGACAAAGGCAACTTAACATGCTTTCACACCAACAAGAAGGGAAAGGCGTCTGAGCTAAACCAGGGAACAAGAGGTGTGAATAAGGTTTGATCTTCTTAGGCTTGTAGTCAGTGCTAAACCCTACGTGTACTCTCTATCTCTTTTCTCTCTCCCTGCTTTTTGAAGAACAAAACCCTACCAAGCAGGGAGAGGAGGGGAGGGGGCATGCAAGAACACAGAGGGAGACGGGCAGGGGGGCCTGAAAAGCTATAATCCCCAACCACTCCTGACCCTGTGTTTATGCTGAGGGCTATGACCTATCCTATTGAAGCTTTCATATCCGTTTCAATTGGCAACCCAATTGAAAAAGCTCATTAAATGTCTACCAGTGCCCAGGAATTTGGGGGTATTCAAAGAAATCTAGGAAAGAGAAGAGAACAAGACATGGGAGTGGGGGGTGTTAATATTAAAGGAGCTGTAAGTAGGGTACGAAGGAGGGACTCTGCTTGTGCTTCTTTCTTCTACATTTTAATTCGTTCTTCTCGTTAGCTTTGTCTTTGCTCAATCGCTCTCTCTCTCGTTCTCTCTCTTTCTCTTGCTTTCTCTCTTTCACTCTTTCTTGTGCTCTGTCTTTTTCTTCAAAGCAGGCCATTGAAAAGAAGTCACATCTTTTTTCCCAGTACTCTCTTTCTGAAGAAATCAGCTCAATTTTCTTGTTTTTGCATATCAAAAACAGGACAATTAACCCCAATACACGGATATATGTTTGCCTGGTCAGGGACATAGTCTGTCTTCCAAATACTCCCCCTCCCCAAACACACACACACACACACACACACACACACACACACACACACACACACACACACACACACACACACACAAACTTCAATCTCTGGGAGAAATAGATAGATAGATAGATAGATAGATAGATAGATAGATAGATAGATAGATAGATAGATAGATAGATAGATAGATAGATAGCAGTTATGTATAAATAGGCTTGCTTCATTCCAACATTTATTTTCAAGGGGCTCACAAAATAACTAAATAAAGCACTCACCCTTTACAGTTTATGAAACATCAAGAAACCTTTTAATTGTGCAACACCCTGCAAGGGATTTGTAATCTAATGTCAGTTTATTCTGTACTTCTGACCATCAGCTGAATAAATGTGGCCAGAACAGAAATTCTCCGCTAAGGATATTCGTAGTAAATGAAACAGGCTTCAATCATAACTGATGCTACCCTAGTATGGAATTTGAACACCAGTATCTTCGCCCCACTCAATCATGGAATGTTGTCAGACCAATTGGTCAGTAATGACTCAGTAACAAATCTTGTTGTATAATTAACAAATTTCACGGTGTTCCAATAAATTTGGTTAATCATACTACTTCTTAACGTGATGTTTAACCTATCATAGAACAAAAAATGATCTACCCTATTCTTTTGAATTTAAGACACTTTTTTAACCATCATGTATTAAAATCACTAACAAAAGACATGACCACCCAAGTACACAAACATCAACGTGACTGACTGCTGAGAAAAGATGAACAAAGACATCACTGCCCGAATACACAAGCAAAAATGTCAGTGTTTCTAAAAAAACACTACCAGCTTGGGCAAATCGGAAATGCTGATCAGAGCCTTGTATTTTTCGACATGCCAAGCAATACCACAGTTAACAAATTAGGAGAGAAACAGGTGTGAATAATCTCCATAAGTGTAGGTTATGTTTTGTTGGTATTGTGTACACTGTTGTGTTTGCAATATGATCAATGCTATTGTGGTTATTGGGATAAATGTTGCCTGTAGCAGTGAAGTGTTGTGTCGTGCTTGTTGTGTCGTGTTAAATGTTGCCTGTTGCAGTGGAGTGCTGTGTCGTGCATGCTGTGCTGTGTTAAATGTTGCCTGTTGCAGTGGAGTGTTGTGTCGTGCTTGCTGTATGCATGATGCCGTAAGAGACTGATGGGTATGTGTATGACAGAGACGCCATCTTAAGTCCTAAAGTACGCAGCACAGTAAACAAGCTCTGTGGTTAATCTACAACAACACTGTTTCGGGTCAGTTTTGTACGATACAACAGAGTAAGTGAGGTTGTATCTTTGTAAATGCATATTTATTTTATGCATTATTTTTTCTTCAAATTGAGAGTGGTAAATTTGAGGTGTGTCTTAAATTCAAGGGCATCTTAAATTCAAAGGAATACAGTATTGTTCATTAATAACTGGTGTAAATGATTAAAATTAAAACTATAATATTGACACTTACCTGATTATACACATTCCTAACAAAGTAAGAAATTGAGGGTCCCTGTCCTTCCCTAAATGCAACAAACCCACATGGACACAATCAGACCATACAAAATCAGATAAATCACCTGCAATTGTTTTTGAAAAAAGAGCTTGAGACAAAATATCCAGGCCAGCCTCTTATTATTAATATTTTTCATTTCCTGCTGTCATTTAATTACAAAACAATTCATTATTAAGCTTGTCCTTGAGTGGATTGGTACTTAAAATGTGCTGAAGGTGCCTGTAAATATTGTTGTGTGGTGTTTTGGTGGTGGTTGGCAGGGATGGGGTTAATTTCCTATCCCTGCCAAAATGCATGTGAGAATATGACTGGAGCTGATTGAATGTTTGATAATTACTCCAGCCACATCGTATAAAAAAGAGTGAAAATCCTTTGTTTGGGGGACAAATTTGGGAGTGAAAAAGTTTTATTACTCTGTGTTTTGCTGTGTTTGGGATAAGATTCAGTGAAGGCCCTGTCCCGCCTGAACAGTTCTGTTTAAAACTTTTGTTTTGGCCCTTGAGCTGGTTACTTTTGTTTCTGTTATTGTGTTTGTGACTTGCTTTTGTTAAACCTTTTATTTTGCTCTGTGAGCAGTGTTTTGTTCAACTTTTTGATTTATTTTTGTTGATTAAACTGTGCAGCCGCACTTACACTGCAGTCTCTTTGCCTGCCGATACCACCTGGGGCCGCAACGCTATCCTGTCACATATGGTGTTGGGGGGGGGGGGGGGGGGGAGATAGCACCCCTAGAGACTCGGAGTAAGACTGTAGTTTGTTTTTGTTTTTTTAGAAAAAAAAGAAAATGGGAAGATCAAGCTGCAACAAGCAGCACAAGCAGCAGCAGCCAAAACAGCTGGGCAAGAGGTGGTGGTCTCGGTTTCCAACGAAATTTGGACCCCTGGACTGGGCTGCCGAACAGGAGCAGTGGAGAATGGAAGGGGCTCCTATGTGCGGCGCCTGTGGTGAGTTTGGGTACATCTGGGAGAACTGCACTTACAGTGATTCCCAGTATGAGGAAGCCTGGAACCAGGGCCTGGTTGGGGATGCAGCAGCATGGTTCTGGGCGAGGGACCAAACCCGACCAACACCCAAGAGGAAGGAGCCCGAACAGCCACAGCCCAAGCCGGCACCTGCAGGGGAAGATTTTCTGCGGGCCCCACCACAGCCACCGGAGGAGAGCATTTGGGAAGCCTTCCTCCACACTTTGGGGGTGACCACCGAGTTCTACCTCTGCGGGAGTGGGGGCACTTTACACTCAACTGCCCCCTCCCTCCAGAGGAATGCTTGCTGTGCCCATCCCCACCAGCAGAAGGAGCATGGCTGCTGGTCCCCCCACTGCAACCAGAAGGGGAGGAGCACCTGCCACCTTTACAGCCAGAATGGGAGGAGCCCCTGCCGCCTTTGCAGCGGGAAGGGGAGGAGCCCCTCCCACCTTTGCAACCAGAAGGGGAGGAGCTCCTGCCACCTTTGCAGCCAGAAGGGGAGGAGCCCATGCTGCCTTCGCAGCCAGAAGGGGAGGAGCCCCTGCCGCCTTTGCCATCAAGAGGAGAGGAGCAAGAGTTACCTCTGCCTCCACCACCACCATTGGGAAAAGTAGAACTCCTGCTGCCGCCTTCATAGCCAGGGGCTCCCCTGCCGCCATTGCTTCCCGAGGGACCGCTGCTGCCGTCGCCTTCCGAGGCACTGCCCACGGATGCCTGCCTCGCACTGACCATGGGTGCCTGCCTCGCACTGCCCAAGGATGCCTACCTCGCACCGTCCAAGGATGCCACATCCACATCTTCTGGGGCTTCCTGGTGCTCCGCATCGCCTGGTACAGCCTGTGTCTTTCTTATATCCCCTAGGGTCACTGAGGGCTCTGCTTCGCATGGTGTTGCTGAGGGCTCTGCTTCACCTGGCGTCTCTGAGGGCTCTGCTTCGCCTGAGGTCATCGCCAGCTCTGCATCACCTGGGGGCGCTGCCAATCCTGCATCCCACAAAGAAGAGGGGAAGGTGAGGATTCCACTGGCGCATGGGGGTTGGATCCCTTGGCCTGGGCTCCCCGACACCAAGGCTCCATGTCTGGACCTTTGGTCGCTGGGCCTAATTCCCAGGTCGCGGCACCAGGCACAGGGAGTCACCTGGTCTCCTGCTCCACTCCCCCTGGTTGCCCAGACTTTGCTAGATGGTCGCCTGAGCTTGCACCTCCTGCCTGCTCTCCCGATGCCCCATCCACTGCACCTGGGTCCCCTGTAGCCTGGTCTCGGTCCCGCCAAGTGGGCGCCGAGCTATGGATTAACCCTCCCTTAAGAATGGGAGAACAAAATGGGACTTGAGGGAGGGTGGATGGCTTTCAAGGGGGGGAGGGTGCCTGTAAATATTGTTTTGTGGTGTTTTGGTGGTTGTTGGCAAGGATGTGGTTAATTTCCTATCCCTGCCAAAATACATGTGACAATGTGGCTGGAGCTGATTGAATAATTGATAATTACTCCAGCCACATCGTATAAAAAAGAGTGAAAATCCTTTGTTTGGGGGACCCTTATTGTGTTTGTGACTTGTTTTTATTAAACCTTTTATTTTGCTCTGTGAGCAGTGTTTTGTTCAACTTTTTGATTTATTTTTGTAGATTAAACTGTGCAGCTGCGCTTACACTGCAGTCTCCTTGCCTGCCGATACCACCTGGGCCCGCAACGCTATCCTGTCACACCCCCCAAGAGAAAGGGTGCCCTTTCCGGTTCAACAGACTGAATTGCTCCCTCGCTTATCTTCAAGAGAAAGAGTTTCTGACTTTAGCAGGTACCAGGTATGAGTTGTATTATAACAATGATCAAATAATTGGTATACAGTTAGAACTGAAAAATGAAACTGGACTGCACAATTTATTTTCTTTGGTCTGGATTTTTTTTAATAACTGTTTGGCTATTTAGAAAGCAATCACAAAATACAAACACAATATTTCAATGGTTGTGTATAATGTTGGCACAGAGGTTAATTGAGCTGGAGTTTCTCTTTAGTGCCTAAAGGGTTTATTTTCTTTTTAATTACTTAAAAAGCAAAAAGTTTCTTTCAATAAAAAAAAACACTTTTTTTTTTTTATATCAGACTGTTGGTTGCTGTTTTTTTAGCCTACTCCAAATTAATATATAATAATAAAGGGAACACTTAACTGCTCCCACCATCTCTCACCACACTAAGGGACAGTGCTTTCTCTTCCAAAGCAGGCTTGAAGCCTAGAGACCGAATTACTTCCTCCCTCACCCCCTAGGAGAAAGGATGCTCCCTCAAGTCCAGGGCAGGTTAGAGGCATGGATACTGAACTGCTCCCTCACCCCAAAGATAAAGTGTGCTCTCTCCAGTACAGGGCAGGCTTGAGGTTTTGAGACAGAAGTGCTTTGTAGATGAACAAAGCATAACATTTTCAGTGGCCATCACTTTTCCTGAAATTCCTCTGAAACTAAAAGACATGGAAGAGTGGGAGATACTCAATAAAGAAGAAGGGAATGTCAAAGGTTTTTGTGAACATGGCACCATCCCATTCAATCATAAAAATATTCCTTCTTTTTTCAGATATGCAAAACATTCATCTCCCTGCATTTCAGGCAGATAATGTATTCCTTTCCAGTTTTGTTCCCTTCTTCAACACAGATATCCAGATAAGGCAGAGCATTATCAACATAAAACAGACAATTAACACGAGTGCCCTGCGTTCCCTGCAGGCTTTGCTTTTATACTCAGGATATCAAGGTCAGGACTGCTCTCGTTAAACCCCTCCACCCCCACCTTCCACAGTGCAAACACAACACAACACAACATAACACAGGCTGAATACTGGTTCACCTTGACCCCAATACACAGAGCACTGTTAAAGTAATGAACACAGGCTGAATACTGGTTCACCTTGACCCCAATGCACAGAGCACTGTTAAAGTAATGAACACAGGCTGAATACAGGTTCACCTTGACCCCATTGCACAGAGCAATGTCAAAGCATTGAACACAGTGTTTCATTATTCTCTGCAATATAAAAATGAATGCTGGGAAGATGAGGGAGAATGGGAGCCGCTTGCCTTTCCTCTTTACCACATTAATATACACCACTGACAGAGCCATTCATATTGTATCTCTAGAACTGCCCTAGAGCCAAACTCTCCCATTTGTATTACTCCCCAGGCTCACATTCACATTGCACCCACTCAGCACATATTGAACCCCTTGATGATGATCATCATAATAATAATAATAATAATAATAATAATAATAATAATAATAATAATAATAATAATAATAATAATAACTTAGCGCCTTTTATAATGGACCACCATCACAAAGCTCTTTACAGAGGTAGGCTGTGAACTATGCATTATATGCAGAGTCACTTACCATAGGACATTGATTTAACATCTCATCCACAGGATGGAGCACAAGGTGGTTAAGGGTTAACTTGCTCAGGGTCACACAGTGAATCAGTCAGTGGCAGAGGTGGGATTGGAACCGGTGACTTTCTTGAGGGGTTAGTGTGGTCCAGTGGTTAAAGTCCAGGGCTTGTAACCAGAAGGTCACCAGTGTGACCCTGAGCAAGTCACTTAACCTCCCTGTGCACCATATAGCCTATCAATATAATGTGCATGAAAATTAACATTGCCAAATGTTTGAGGGTTTGTTTCCAAACACAAGAATCCCATAATAAACTGCTCACATTCAATTATGGAGTTGCAGCATTTGACTGATCATTTATGTTCCTAACCCTCCTTTTGTGTCTGACACACAGTAAATACCATATAATTGTGAATACACTAAGGTTGCTGCAAATCAAACACATGTTTTTGTGTCCTTCATAAACAAAACTAAAAATCAAAAGAAGAAAGAAAAAAGCTGAAGTGGTTATAACAGTTGCAAATATTTGTATACTTGGAAAAGTACACAATAAATAAATTGTCTCTCTCCAGATGTGTTGATATTCCAACTATTCTAATTAGCTTTTCCAGTTAACATATAATTTCAACATGAAAACAACCATGGTTGTTCTGGTTTAGACCTGACCTGACCTGACCTGACCCGACTAGTGGTGACTGCACATGTTGTCTGAAGTGAACCCACCTACTGTAACAGTTAAGCAGTTCATGCTGGAAAGGCTGTTCAGAACATGAGTCAGATAACGGCGCAGTGGCGAACTTATCAGGCAATTTCCTGTCTTTTTTGGAAAGTAAAACATTTTTTGTGGTTAATAATATATAATACTCTCCTCTGTGACTCTGCACACACATTATCAAATGAGAAATGTGTGTGTGTATTATAGTGATTAGTTATTAGTTATTGTTTCAACTTTGTCTTCATGTTAAACTCATATTTTCATCTATTAATATCTCAGCAATGGTAAGGGTTACAGTGATGTCCTTTGGTTCATAAACACTGTGACACATTTTATCTTTAAATCTGTAAACAGTCTTTTAATGGGATTAGTATTTCAAAAGATAAAAGGTTGTCAAAGCATTGACATTTCCATTGTTCTACAATACAAATTAGAATGACATTGTTTAGTGGACCTGAAGAAAAAAACTGTAGTATTGAGGGAATATTATGCCAATCACACAGAAGAACACAAATGTTTCGTTGTTTTGAAAAACAGGCTTTTCAGAACTCTAGGCTTAAATTCTCTGAACACCGGCCACAACCTCATGCAGCTCAGTTCCGAGGGGATTCATTGTCAAAGGTAAAGTTTGAAAAGTAATTTCTTCCCTCTGTCATTTTCACTGCTCCCCTTATGACTGAATGCTACCCTACCCCTCACATCTCAGTATCTCTGCTAAAGCCTAGCCTGGATACAGCCAACATGGGTGGTATGGCATCTCTTGACTTTTGTGGCTTCAGGTTGCACCACTGAAGTTAATTTAATGGTCACTTTTGGCAGGAATTTCTTTACTTTTGTGGTTTCATGCTTAAACCATAACCATTTTTTAACAAAGTTATTTGAAATTAATATTTATAATATTTTGAGAAATTAATGTTTCAACCTGTACACTATATTATTGCTTATATTCTATGCCATTGTTCCTAAGATTAAAGCAGTATCATATTGTTCCTTCAATGTTTCTATACAAATACATACAGAAGGATTAAAATGATATAGAACTTTCAGTATGCATAATTGTATATATCATAGTATATTATATTCTAGTTTTTTTGAAACATGAGACATATTTTGTGAAGTATTATGTTCGCTACACCCACCTTAATTAATGCAAAGTCTCTGCCAAGTTCCTCATACCACGAGTATACAATTCTGGCATGACAGATGGGTGTGCTATCATATTGAAAGTTGCCATCAACATCAGGCTACAAGTGCAGATCAAATGATCCAGATAGTTTAGATGGCAGACCCTCTACTAATGAATGAGTGTAAATTAAATAATCTTCAAGCTATTTACAAGAAAGGTTTTACGGGTGAATCTGCAATAGCTAAGAACAGCATATACCTGGGATTCTCTATTTTCAGTTATTTATGTTTGAGGAGTTCTGAAAATACTATAATAAGTCACCTGTCTTCCGGATTAAAATATTTGCTTTAAGCTGACTGGGGTTCTTTGTTGTAAAATGTGTGAATTGTCATGCATTGCCACTTAATGCAATAACTTGTAAATATATCCAGGTTAACAATTGCATCTTTCAATCCTTGCATATTCTTTTTATTCAATTCTATACATTTTTAAATCTTAAATAAAAAAAAGTTCAGCACTGTTTTAATTGTTTTCTATGTTATTGGCACAATTTTCCAAAAAGGACCTACGTGATTTTCTTAATTGTTGTAATTAAATATTATGGTACCCCTGACTAGCTAACAGTTTCCTCTTTATCAATCAGGTTCTTTGCTCAAGTATCTTGGAATAAAATAGATAATCATACCCTCTCTAAATATATGGAAACAATTTGAACAATCTGTCCTATATGTGCAGTGTTATCACAAATATTATCAATTTATTACCAGTGCAGAATGCCAGTGTTGGACAATTGTTCTTTAATTTACCCCCAAAATACCTGCAATGGTGACTGCCAAGAATGATACCACATTTAATTTTGTACCAGTGTTATGTTTTGAGACTTTTATAAAATCTGTTATAACTAATTAAAGGTGTATTCTAAACAGTGGACAGTTTTGGAAGTAATTGTCTGTCACGGCTGTAGTGGGTGACGTCAGACCAGAAACAGAAAATAAACAGAGACGTGGCGTTTGGTGAAGCTGAGCGCTTGTGTAGTGTGCACTGGGGAAGGCAGCAGCAGAGCTCGCTACACTTGCTTGCGCTTAGCATTTAATAAATGAACAAACAGAAAATAAAAGTTTGAACAAACACAGCACACAGCACTTGAGGCCAAACAAAACAAATTAACACTAAACAAAACAGACACTAACAAACAGCGGATGAACAGACAAACATGGAGAGTTAAATTAATTATTTAGTTTTATTTCTCTTTTTGTTTTCTCTTTCTCCCCAATCGTTCTCCACTCACCAGACACACAACCCTGAGTGAGTGAAACATGCTGTTTTTATGCAGCTGTACTGAGACTCGATTGCTAATCAATCATCCAATTGGAATCTCCATACAACTGCATGTGAATTAAATTAGTGCACTCCCTTGTCCACACACTATATAGTTTTTTAATCTGCACGTGGAGTGATGTGCAATCCTAAATACAAATATACATTTTAAATCCCTTGTGTTACACAGACCCATTCATATTCCATGTACCAATGACTTTACACCAACATTAACACGCCACAGGCAACATATAACACACAAACACACACAGTGGTCGGGCAGATTGCCACATTGTCTGATTCTTATAAAATCCTCTCCACTATTTCACACAGTGGTGTGTCAGTCTGGTCTCTCATCAATGGATGTGCTGCTTTTATTCGTCAGAGTATTCAGACTATTTGTGTTAGAAAACAAAGGCAGTGCTTCTCGCCATCTGGGTGTGGACCAGTGACCAAGCACACTACAACTGAGCATCTTAACCACAGCAAAAAAGAGCTTGTTTGCACGGGTTGGATTTTAAATTTGTGTTTCACTGGTTATCTATATTTTTAAACATCATGTGCTGATATGAACAGTTCCAGTTTGTAGATGAATGTAGATTAGAAAGAGGAGGGGTCCCAGGACTGAAGCCCCACTAAAAGCTACACCCCTTATAGGTACTCTCTGCCTCCTGTGTTTCAGACAGCTAAGGATCCACTTAAATGTTCTCGCTTGGAGACCACAGATTTGACTACAGTACCAGTGTTTTGTGCAGCACTTTGTCAAAGGCATTTTAAAGAAGGTCACCTGCTCTGTTTATATTCATCCTCGCAGTAACTTCTTTAAAGAAGGCTAAGAGTTATCAGACAAGACCATCCTTTTCTGCATCCTTGTTGGCTATGTCTTCTAATCTTATAATGTTGTTACTATATATTCCTTATATATACATGTGGCAAAGTGGTTGATTGTGTACAGGTGCAGGAGTGATGCAGTGTGCAATGAACAGACAGAGATTTGTAATCCAGTTGGAAAAGGGGTTTTATTTGTTATAATCCTGGTCTGGTGACCAAACAATAATTCCAGGCAATACACAACAATGTGTATTGCGCTGGAAACAAACAAACAGGTTGCAGTGCTTGTGGTAGATGATATAAGTTTATTAGTGACAAAAGTGAAGTCTTGTTCTGGGTTTTATGTTGGCCCTCACAGTACACTCATGGTAATTTTTATAACTGTGTCTCTCATGGGTCCTTACAGATTTAAATACTCAAACCAAAATGAAGGAACAGATACATTGGTTCGACCCCTATTTATAGTGTCACTCATGACCCCTTGATAAATGATTGCAGCTGCTCCTGCAATGCACGGCTGCCACATAATTTCTCTTCTGGGTCAACGAGTTAGTGTACTGAAGCTCTGTCTCTTTTCTAGATGACCAACTTCCCTTTAACCCTTGGAACGAAGTGTCAGACCAAGTAGTCCACAATACTCTGTTCCCGTTACTTAGCACCCTCACAGATCGGGAAGGAGATTAATCACCAAGAATCACTGTCTTTCTGTCACAATACATCATTTTAATATACCATCATGATTTATTATATTATTTTACATGTTCTTATTTGCTGATGGGCTGTGGCAAAGTGGTTGATTGTGTACAGGTGTAGAGGTGATGCTATGCAGGAATAAAACAGACAAAGATTTGTAATCTGGTATGGAAAGGGTATCTTTATTTCTTTATAATCCAAGTCTGGTGAACAAACAATGGTACCCGGCAATACGCAGCAATGTGTAATGCACAGGGTTAATTATAACGGGTTACAGTCCCAAACAATAAATAGAGGTATCTCTCCCACAATATATAAACAAGGTCACCAGTCCTGGGTGCGCGCTGTAGTGCTCGTGGTGGGTGATACAGTTTAAAGAGTGACAATAGTGTAGTGCTGTTCCAGGTTTTATGCTGGCCCTTAGTGACAGCTCCAGAATGTGTTAGTCGTCTATGAACACACAAGTAACAATTATAAACAAGACAAGCAAACACTCACGATATGTCACTATTTACTGCATGGGTCCTTCCGGGCTATATTTCGTAAACAAAAGGAACAGATTACGATTCTCCGTTCCTCTTATATGCTGTCACGCATGACCCCTTGGTAAACAATTGCAGCTGTCTTTACAATCTGCAGCTACATCATTTCTCTTCCTGGTCAATACGTTCCTGCAACGGAGTCTCGCCTTCATCCAGACTGACTGACTTCCCAACCCCTGGGAAACAACTGTCAGGGCAGCCTGTCAAAAGAACTCTGTCCTCACTGCTTAGCACCCTCACAGGTCGGAAGGGAGATTTATAATCAAGATTCATTGTATTTCTGTCACATAGGCCTATATGCATTTGTTAAATTTTGAATACAGTATTAGTGTCTTCATTCAAAAATTGTAACCTGTACATGTTGATCATGTCCACCTTTCTACATTGTGATTTTGCAACAAACTTAATGAGACAGTTAGCATACCATAGACATTTTGGATTGGCTATAATCTTATAGACTCTCCATTTTTATTTTAGCCAATACAGAGCATGTTAAACTCTCAGTAAATATGAGCAGTGTTGTGAGAGGTCTTGTACAGTTTTTAAAAATTAGTGACATTACTTACATCACATTTGATCTTTACGGAGGCATGGCAGTAAATAAGTGGCTAGAATTAAAAGAAGCACAACCTCTGCTGAAAATAAAAGAAAAAAATCAAGACATACAAAGTCAACAACTTAATGAAATTGAAGATAACAAACATGCCTGGGCAACTGGTGTTTTTATTGATTTCATGAAACATAAAGAAATGATAATCGACTTAAAAACAGTTTGTCTTCAAAATGTAAACAGTCTGTTATGGTAAGTCTAGGCTTCAGTACGTAATTCGGCTGGTGAAGAGTACTGTTGTGTGTTATTCCTTACTTTACAAGCTGCTGTGTTGAGTACTTGAACGTAATACAAGAAAAGGCCCCAGTAAAAAGTACATTTTAGACATGCCAAAGCTATATGACGGAGACTTTAGACCTAGTGTTCTACATGTTTGCATATTTTTTCTACTTTTGTAGCTGAGTTTTTAAAGTCTCAGATTTTGGGTTTGCAATGGGATCTATAAATTCCTTTCCATAATTATGTAACCTTTCCATGGACCACCTGAAGGGAGCCGGCGGACCACTGATCTTGTGATCTCGAAATAAGTTCCTGTTCATTTAGAGATATCTTTAAATAATTTTAAGATATCTTTAAATAACTTCCTGTTCATTTAGTAATATCTCTAAATCATTTTAAGATATCTCTAAATTACTTTATGTTCTGAATGCACTTCCTGTCCATTTAGAGATATCTCCAAATGATTTACAGATATCTTTAAATGAACAGGAAGATATTCTGAGATATTTCTAAATCAGGGGTCTTCAATCCTGTTCCTGGAGGGTCGGTGTCCTTCATGGTTTTTGTTCCAACTGTACCCTAGATTACTTAACTGCACCAATTACGTGCTTATTAGAAGCTTAATTGGTCTAATTAATTCATTTAGGGTACAGTTGGAACAGCAATCAGGAGGTACAACGGCCCTCCAGTCCCAGGATTGGAGACCCCTACTTTAATTAAACAGGAAGTTATTTTCAGATATCTGTAAATGATTTAGAGATATCTGAAAATGATTAATAGATATCTGAAAATGTATTTTTGATATCTAATTTAAAGCTATCTGGAAATATCTGGAAATCATTTTGAGATAACTCTAATTGTATTTAGGTATCTTTAAATTATTTAGTGATATCTTCAAATATTTAGAGATATCTGGAAATGATTTAGAGAGATCTTAAAATACTTAGTGATACTTTTTTGTTAACACTTTACCTGATAGATCTGTTAAACAACCTATTAAAAAACTATGGTCAGTCTGGGCTTCTTAACCATTTGGATAAACTGGTCCTGCATTTCCAAAATTAAATCCATAAACTTGGTCCATGTTTGTCCACAAATTGTGAACCAAGGGTTTGGTTTCTGCAAAAGTTATTGCCAAGACTAGTACCTCATTGAATGCTGTTCCATTCAGTTAATTGATTGTAATGTAATTTTTAATGAACATGCATGAATATCTACTATCGCTACAATAGGATCAATATGAGGCAGAAAGTGTTAATAGCACTGTAATGATTGTCAGTCCCATTGGAATTGGTGACAGAGAACATTTGCGCATCCTTGCAATGCCATTGCACCTCTAGTCTGTGGAACTGTTGTTTTAAGCAGAACTTAAAAGAATGGCTTTAAAATCCATTTCTGTACCTACTATTAGCACTAGAAATCAATGGGCTACCATTGTTCTGTTTAAAGCCTATTGGTTCTATCCTTTTATATTAACATTTTACAGAATCCCCAACAGCGTTTGCAAGAAACACATTACTTTACTTTGATGTATCCCGTGTTGTCCCTATCACAGAAACAATGCTTGTGCGTTGATTGAAGCGAGTGGCTTATTATGGGAACAGAAAAACAGCATTGTTACATGAAGGAGCACAATCTGGATACACTCCAGTTCTCATAAGGGAAATGATCTTTCTCCCGGCAAACTCCCCCGAGTAAATGTTGAGAGATCTATTGTCCAGTTGATTTAGTACAGACCAGCATAGGAAAGTTTTCAGTCTATTTCCCATTGTAAGGTCAATCCTCATGGTTTAGTTAAAGGCATGCACCCAGGCACACCATTTGAGTGAGTTTGACACCAGAAGCAATAGTGAACCAGGAAGAAAAGTACAGGCTATACAGAGCTATAGAGTGCTTCTTAAAAAAATATCCCAGTTGATGTTAAAAAAAACAGGCAAAATACACAGAGCATCTTCCATGTGTCTTTATTAATACCACGAATAATAGATCATTATTCTAAAAAACTTAATTTGAAAGTTTTTTTCTACATCTTGTTGCACATGTGTATTGCTACAACAGTATTTATTTTATAGTATATATGTATAACGCAAGTGCAAGTCTCATGTTGGGTGACGAATTAAACCGAATAGTAAAATTAAAATGCAGAAAAAATAAATATTGCCAGCTATAATGGGCATTTGAAAATGATGTTACAGTAATGCCTTGCTTATTCATATTTCATCACCTTTCTGCTGTAACTATCAACAGCTGAAAAGAAATGCCATAGGAGGAAAGTGACAAAACCAACAGTCAGCGCACGTGTGAACAGGCTGTAAATCTGAGTGTCTGTTTCTGAGAGGACAGTTGTTTATATGTTTCTAAAAATATTGATTTTAGTGGGCAGGAAAGCATTGCCAATAACGCCTGCTTTGCAGGAAGTGTTGGTAAGTAAATAGCTTTGTCAGGCCTAGCAGATCCCCCTCCATCATTGAAATAAATAGATATTGTGCTACAAACAGGCTGCAGTAAGCAAATAGAGGGAGGCTGAGTCTGCATCTCTTAGGCACGGCAGCCAGACTGGAGAAGCAATGGACTGCAATGTGGAAGCCATGGGTTTGAGGAGCTCAGTGGTTAGTGCAGGGCTGCAGTGAAGAAGGTAGTGGGTTTGAGGAGCTCATAGGTTACAGTGCTGGACTGCAGTGGGGAAGGCTGAGTAACTCTCCTAAACAGATATTTCATCTTCACATTGTAAAAGTCATTGATCTTACTTAATATTCTTCAAAATATCCCATTATACATACCCTACCCCTCCCCTCTGCCACTGTACCCCAACTGCCTCTCTCTCCCCCTCTTGCTCTCTTCCACTTGTTCCTGCTTCTGCTCTCTTCCCTGCCTTCTCGTTGTCTATAATTTTCTCCTCCTATTTCTCTTTCTCCCTCTATCACTCCTCTCTGACCATGTCCAATTTTCTTTTCTCTCCATATCCCCCTCCCCCTTTCTCTCTTGCCCTCTATCTCTCACTCTCACTTATTCACTCCTTTTCTTTTCCCGTCATCTGACCCTCACCCAATTTTCTTTTTTCTTCCCCTCTCATGACAGACCCTCACTGTACCTCATTCTCTCTCTCTCTCTCTCTCTCTCTCTCTCTCTCTCTCTCTCTCTCTCTCTCTCTCTCTCTCTCTCTCTCTCTCTCTCTCTCTCTCTCTCTCTCTCAGGGGTTTCCAATCAAGTGTTGGATTGTGTAGACACTCCCAGTTCATACATACCAATCCCTGTCTATCAGAGAGTAGCATATCAGCTTAAGAAAGCGACCAACAGGGAAGGGAAAGATTCTGTACTGAATAACAACAAGGCCAGCGTTACAATCTGGGAGTGCCATGTGATTATTCCTGCCAGAGTCTTTATTCAAAGGAGCCTGGAAATTGCAGGGTGGTTCTAAACAGAATACCATCACCTCTCAAACTAGCCCTTCTTGCTCACATTAAGCAGCACATGGCACAAGTCACATGACTTTTAAAATACCCAACTGGATTGCACAGAGATACAGATCAACACAAGTCAAGAAAAACACTCCAGCAAAAACTGAAACAGATGATATTTAGGGCCTTATGTTCAAACGGTTTCCTCCATTCTTTTATTAATTCCTGTTTTTTTAAAAAAGATAAACGTTAATGTTACAAAATGAGATACAAAACACAATAACAATACTTGAAATATATAACTTATTGGTTTTAGCTCTGTAAAATGAACAGGTGTTTAACCTCTTTAAAACAAAAAATAGGAGTATGGCAGGGCGATTTCCCTGCACAATGGGGAATTAGTGTTGGTGTAATTTCTATTTGGAAATGGGTTTATTGGGTGTCTTTTTGGAGTTGATTTGTGTGATTAAATTATTGTTTACACATGGGCACTCGATTGAGACTTGCTGCCTGCTAGGCTTGGCTGAGGGGAAGGGCAGCAAGTGATTGGCTGTGCTGGTCCTCAATCAGCAGGTGGGCAGGTCTTGACCGAGTGTCCATCTGTTTAAAAACATCAGGTGGAGATGGCTCTGGGCGACTGCAATGCCATGCTACAGAGGGGAGCTGTATATACTCAGGAGGAGAGCACCCGCTCTGCAGGAACGACAGCTATGCAACCCTGAAACTGCAAGCGGTGATTGTGAAGGCAATACCCAGCCAAAACCGTATGAAGCAGCAGGAGTCGTCTTATGAATACCGGCTCATAAGTAGGTTAGTTTAGGGGATAGTGATCCCATGTAATGTATAGCGTGGGTTACGTAGTGTAGCCGCTCCCTGGAGCGGGACGCCTCATTTACAAGGCTAGCGCTCGCCCTATGTGGCACCTTTTATTTGTAGTTTTTGTACTGTGTTTTATTTTGCCTTTTGTACAGCTTGCTGTATGTGTCCTCTGTGCGTTACCATCGCAGGTAATGTCACATGACCCCTTTGTTTACCTTCTGTTTGTGTGAATAAATCCTGTGCTCCTGTGCCGGCATTTCAACTCCACCTCCTCCTCCATTGTCTCTCTGTATTCCTTAAGCAGCGACTACCCACACACGTGACATGAGCACCTTGTCACAAAGAGTTAATTAAAGACTGGAGTAAATGCTTTAAAAATATGACCCATAATGTGGTCTTGGCAGTCACCATTATTTAGGGTGACATAAAGAACAATAATTCTGCACTGGTAGTAGATGCATTTTTGTTTAGCACTGCTCTTCTGATATAGGCACTGAAGAAGGTTCTAGTCAAAACACTGATTTAGTTTCTTTTGATTTGACCTCAGTACAGACATTACTGATATATTCTCACATCTCACACAGTCCCTCAGTTTTAATCACTAGGTCCACTGCTCACCTCCCAGTCCCTCAACTCTGAGGCTATGAAGAAAGCAAAAAATATAGATACTTTAAATTACCTATTTAGTACTGTATTTCTTTATATAAAATCACAATATTCAAAACCTCTTGTTTATTATGTAAAATGTTATGAAACTGTCCACTTAAATTTGAATAAATACAAATAAAAAACACTACGGATTTCAGCGTTTCAGCAAACTCACCTTTGAAAAGGGTTGGCAAAAATCATGGGACCAATTTTATGGAACAAATTAGGTGTCTCATGCCAAAGGCAATTGTATAGCAGGTATCACCACTGTGTTGGACATTAAAGCTTAAACTTTTATTTTATTTTTATTTTTTTTAACTACTGATACTATGCCCACGCACTTAAAACTATTTTTTTTTTTTTTACATTTAAAGAATCATTTTTAAACAAGCAAGCGATAAGTGTATTAAACCTAAAAATCCAAAAGAGACACATTCAAATTGCCTATGACAATGACCCCTTTCAAAATGCACTCAAAGTGATCATGTTTGAAAAAAGATTTTGCCTATTTGAAATCACAGTGTTAGAGGTCTTCAGTTTGTATGTCACAATAGTGTTCCCCATTTCTATATACATGCTCTTTAGTAAGTTAGATTAGATGTGGGATGGCTGTTTAGTTCCAATAGGACAGATTTTCATTTCCACGGGTTAGCTTTAGGGTCTGGGGACTCAGCCACCCTCTTCCTCCTTTTAAACCAGACCCCCTCGCACTTCCAAAAGTCATCCTGCTCAAGTCCCTCCCGAATAAAGCACAGCATGAATATTTAACAGTAGCTCCTCACAATGCAGTAAGTCTGGCGATCCTTGTCAAATAAGGCCTAATCTTTTCAATTTCTGGGTGCAAATACTCACACTGGTCACTGTTTGTCACTTGGATTAATGACAGAGCGTCCCATAATCCTTCAGTGCTAATTCAAGTGGCTGCTGGTGGCCACATAGAGGGAGGGAGGGATGCTGGGATACATACGCAGGCGAGATTACTTTCTTTGCTGTTATTTATTCAATATTCTCTTGTGACTGCGTTCCTCCTGGGCGAAAGGCACTGAGAATGCTTAGACTACCCCTCTATTTTTGAAATGAGGTGCAGGGTGACAGTGCTGCAAAACTGATTCATTATTAAGATGCAGGGTTATTTTTCTGCTGAGTTGAGAATGAAGTATTTAGACCAGTGCTCAGTATCTATCGAAGGAGACCTATAAAAAGAGCACTCTACAATACTCTATTATATATTATAATTCCATATATAAAAATCAGCATTTATCTGTACTCCAGAAATCAGACATCTGTACAGACTGTGGATTACAGGTCCTGCAATGTACTGTAAAGCAGGGGTCGGCACGTAACGGCGCCATGGGCCAATGGCGGTCCATTTGAGGTTTCTTGGTAGCCCATTTGAGGTTTCCGCCACCTTGGCACTTGCTCAGCCAGCTTCTGTGTTGTTGTTGCTGGAGTGATTTTCTCACACTGCATGAAGTCTGTCAGTGGTTGTTAGGCAACAGTTCTAAGGCACGCAGCCAATGTCACGTGGAAGTATGTAATCAATGCTTATACAATAACTGTATGCAAAGTGCTGAGCCAGTGGAACGACAGAGGTGAAGTTGGCCAAATTAAATAAATTGTTTGTTTTAATTTAAGAGAAATGTTTTTTTTTTTCCCTTGATGGGAGCAAAATGTACAATTTAATAACCACATGTAATGTTAAATGTGAATCGACTAAACCTGCATTTGTGTGTTATGGCTGCTTTTGGTAGGAATCCACATACCGTCAAAATACTATTTGCACACTTATTTTTCGTTGGAGTTTTGTTTTTTTCTTTGAGAAACAGCAGTGGGCAGCTAGTAAAAGTAAATGAAACCCATTTAAATAGTTATTTATCTTTGCTGTTGCACAGTTTGAATTCTGTGTGGTTTTACGTTGTGAATTCTGTGTGGTTTAAGATTGTTGACTGAAAAGATGACAGCAGCGATATAGCGGTAATGTCTTTGTTCAAAGATTTCCATTTTTTAAAATAAATACAGTATAATTGTACTCTATGATTTGCTCAGTGTGTTTCTGTAAGTACGTTGGTATTGTGCAGGTATTACAACCTGACAATTTAGTTAAAAACTGTTCAGTTTTGTTGGTGGGGGCCCACAAGTCATTTTGTGTGCCACCATAGCGGCCCCTGGTTATAAAAGTGCTGCATCTTGTAATTAACTCTTAGGTCACTGTATACCTTTCCAGGCTATGCCTTACCCATGTCCGGTGTAAATTACAGTTTTTCTCAATTACTAAAGTAAAATTTCTGAAACTAAAACAATTAAACTGACTCCTCATTTACAAAACCACCACCACATTTCTCTGGGTGACACACAAAATGCAAAATTCTAAACCATCTTTATGGTTCACTTAATGAAGGTTTTCTCAATTGCTAAAACAGCATTCCTGAAACTTTAAGTACAATTTTCAAAACAGTTTTCACAAACAACAAACCTGAGTCCTCAATGGCAAAAGTATTCACACATTTTACGAGTTTACATACAAAATGCACAATGCGAAATCGTGTATACGGTTCCCTTAATGCACTTCAATCGCTTTAATACAAGTTTCACACTATAATGTCTTGCTTGCAAAACACATATATCTTATTGCTGTTGCCAGCAATCAATTGTCATTACTGTAAATAACTTTGCACACATGGAACTACAAATAGCATAATTGATCAGTCTTTTATAAAATGTTAATGCTGTGCATAAAAGGTTGTTATCCGAAGGAAATAACAAATTGTAATGTGATTGGAGCCATGGAGCAGGTAGAAGAAGGTGGTCACGGCTTTGGTCATGGTATTCTGGACGGGGGTCAACACAGCCCAGACAGGTGAAATGAAAGCATGCCGATAGGCAACAATTATGGACCATGTCAACAACAGAGGTCTGACAATGAAAGAAGCTGGTTTTTGCAGTGCAATCAAATCTGAAGTGATCAATGGTTGCATCTATCATTTGTACATTTTGTACTAAGAATATGTAAGTGCACATTACAGACCGTACAAATTTGTTATTGTGAATATGCACAGTGTCACATTATCATTCCACGGTAATATCCATTGTGCATGCATTACTCTCATCTCAGAATTGAAAGGAAATCTTCTAATGGTGACCGTGGTCATCACTAGACTGAAGTACAAGATATAGCAATTGTAGGGATGGTCCTTGCTGGTCTAAGCCTACCTTTTGATGAGCAACATACTTGAAAGTATCTTTCTATGTATACAGAGAATTATGGAGCTTGATACTGGCATTTCACCTTATGAATATGTCTTGATGAGACAGGCTTCACTTTAGCAAAATGTCCCTGGCCAGGTATGTTGCCTGTGGATGTGCCTGGCCATCGTGAAGGGAATATCACTGTGTGTGCTGCCTGTGGATGTGCCTGGCCAGCGTGGCAGGAATATCACTGTGTGTGCTCCTTGTGGATGTGCCAAGCCAGCATGGAGAAAATATCACTACGCATGCTGCCTGTGGATGTACCTGGCCAGCATGGCAGGAATATCACTGTGTGTGCTCCTTTTGGATGTGCCTGGCCAGCGTGGCAGAAATATCACTACGTGTGCTGCCTGTGGATGTGCCTGGAGGGTATATTACTATGTGTGCTGCCATCTCAAATAACGGAGTATGAGTGGCTCATACATTAGAGAATGTCTGCTATTCTTTCTTGATTAATTACGTGATCATCTTGCCCAACCTGATGAAGCAATCCTGGAATGCAGGGAAGGAAGAGAGCACACGTCCTTTACCATTGTTTGGGACAATGTGAGTTTCCATCATGGAGTGCTGGTGTGGCAGTAGTTTGCTGCACATCCCATCTTCTCTGTGATGTAACTTCCACCCTAGTCCCCTTTTCTCAATACAATCGAGTTTTCCTCCTCCTGGATGTGAAAGGTGTATGATCACAATGCCCATGAACAAGCCACACTTCTCCACACCATGGATGAGGCTTGTAATGACATCACAGCAGAGGAATGCCAAGTCTGTATTCTTTCCTTGGTGCATTGCCAGAGAGAATATCTAGAGCGATGTGGATGCAAATATGAGGCTGGAATGAGAGCCTTGGTGATCCTGATTGAGTAGAAATATGTATAATTTACATTTTTTCTCGATTGTTTACACACATTTCTTGAAATAATATCTCAGGTTCTCAAAACTACTAACACGATGCTCAAAACACTTTGTTGACTCTGCAAAAAATCCTGTGCAAAATGAAACCTTGCCTTCAAAACCATGTTAACAACCCTCAAAATCAAATATTTGCATCAAAATAATACACACATCATTATATCAATAGCTCTTACTGAACACCAATTTCATACTGCTGTGATAAATAGAAAACACTACGAACAGAATTCATACAGTATGTGTGTTTGGCCTGATCATACCTTTTTTATGGATGACCTTTTTACATTCTCACATACAAAATTAATACACAAATACAACTGTAACATAAAATCTCATGATGGCTGATTGCTGCGCACCTTGTAACATTTCCCCCACGCTGGCCAGGGACATCCACTGTTGCATGGTGGCCAATGAAGTTCCTTCCCTGTCGCCTCCACTTGGTCAAGTTGAACCCTGCCTCTCTGATAAAGATGTACTCCTGTGGAGTAACACTTGCATCAAGCTCAAGTATTTTCTGCAAAAGAAAACATATCAGAACAACAGCAAAGTGAACACTGTAAAGTGATTCATAGTCAACAGCACTGATTCTGTACAGTGCAGAACAAAATGCTATCAATTGCTGTACAATACTCACGTGCACATATTGATATCACATCTCCTTCACCCGGTCAGTGTTCCTCTCAAATGGAACACGAAATACCTGTTTCATCCTCATTTGATTCCTCTGCAGGATGCGATCAGTAGTTGATTTGGCAACATTGTGTATGTTGGGGAACCTTTCATTGTCCTCTATGATTCATGCTTGAATTTCTCGCAATCTAATGGCATTGTTAGCCAACACCATGTCCACAATTGCAGTCTCTTGTTGTGACTCTTGTCGTGAAAAGATGTTGTCTGGCACCAGCATAATGTCTTCTTTCGACTCTGTAAACATACAGTATATACAGTTCCGTATGTTGACATATAGGGCTACAACTTCCATTTTGACTCATACATGAAAACTATATCTACACTTAATTTCAGTTTTCACTTACATATTGTATTGCATACTGTATGATACGGTACTGTAAGTGTACTGTAGATAGTGTAGCAGAGTAGTGTATAATGGTCACTTACCTATTATCATTTCTAAATGTCCAAATAATTGAGGCCACAGTGAAATGGTTCAAATTGGGCTGCACCCACTGTCCAGCCTCCCTCAGGCTCAACCCATGGTTGATGACATGATCTACCAGTGGTGCACCGATTTCATCAGAAATATTTGGTCATCTTGGTCTGACTCTTGCTCTTCCCCTACGTCTTCCAGCCCCTCTCTCCCCTCCATGTGGGTCCATTGTCCTCCAACAAGGAAGAGTTCACCTGTGACCTCTCTTATTCATGCCAAAGCTCTGACAGATAATTGAACAGTTAAGCAATTTGGGTGTGCACAGGTGAAGCTTGAATGAGGTCAATTGGGAATTAGAGTTTGGCATTTTCAGTTGTATGTTTTCCAAATGAACACCGGAGATTTCATTATTAAAAATGTGCTGAAAGTAGAGCTGTGTGTGAATTCTTTTGCAAAAGAGTGAACTGGAATTGCAATGTGAGTGAATAGAAGTACAATGTGCTTGGAGTTCTGCAGAGGTGGCTTAGGGTTTTAATACATGTGCTTCAACTTTTGATCTTTGTGTCTCTAGTTTCAGTCACAGTATGTAAACAATTGAGAAAAAATATAAATGACTTACTAAAAGTAGCCTACTGTTTAATCACTGCTTATAATTTATCTATAATTCATATTCATTATAGTGTCAATCAAATATGACAAAAATATCTTAAGGTTAGTATAAAGTGTTGTGATTAGTCCAGATCAGTGTAAGAGGACACTCTAATGTAAATTAAGTATGCAAACCGTCAGTCTATTTACAAGGCAAGGTAAAGGAGTGGAACAATAAAAGCTGTTACAAATATAGTAAGAAATTATAACGTGGTGGAACCAAACTGGAAGACTATAGATATTAAAACAATGGAAAGTTTTTATTTAGAAGTACAGACAAACAGACAGAGGAAAAACATAGGAAAAAAGCTGCCCCCCCCCCCCTCCACCACCACCAATACCCTGTTTTAAGGAGACCCCAGCCTTGGCCTTGACCCCTCCTTTACCCCCTTAAAGCAAGGTCAGCCTCTCATCTGTATCACTCAGCACAGGAGGACGCGGTGACAGCACTCCATGAATCACTGCTAGCATGCTGACGAGACCAGCCTGTCACCCCCATCCATCTTCTCAACCTCTCTCAAATGCACACACAGCACAGCACAGGGGAGGGGAGAGAGAGAAGCAGCAGAAACAGGAGACCTCATTCGGAAGAGAGAAAAAGCATGGTAAAGGTGTGCATTGTAAAGCCTAGTAAAGCATAGTATAAAAAGAGGTATAGTAATGCATATTAAAAAAAAAAACATGGTAAACGCATAGTATAAGCATAGGAAAAAACATTGAAAACTGCTGAATTTACTGTAGCAATCTTTTATAAGGGTCATAAAGGCTCAATATCAATATAACCATGTACACACTCCTGTATAATCACTTTGTATAATCACATTCATGACATGTTGTCATAACATATTTTACTATAATGCTGCAAAAGAATTACAGTAACAAGTCACGGAAATGTACTTCAATTTTCAAATCCAGTACATTTGTTTTGTAAAATGTTATGAATATTTACATAGAGGTACAGTACATTTGTATTATGTTTTAAAATTATTCAGGACTATATTATGCACATTATTACACAGCTGTATTTATTATTTTTTGCTACATAGGGCCATGTTTTCTAAAAGTTTAATCCAGTCTTCAATCAAATCCTGTTTTTTGAACTGAGAAAAACACCTATTGACTTGATTAAAGTAGTACCAAACATCTACGTAATGTAATTGGAACTTTCTAAAGTCATTTTGTTTCCAACATTATTGTTGAATTTTCATCTTTCAAAAAAAATAGGAGTTAATTAAAAACTGGACTAAACGCTTTGACAGGATGATCCTATGACAATATGGCTGGTGGATGATGTCACATACCAGGAAGGAACACACAGATAGGCAGTACTGGGGATGAAACTGAGATGCAATGGCGGCGCTCAGTGTTTTATTGAATTAAATAAATAAAAGATTTAAACAAAAACAGCACAAGGCACTTTAGACCAAAATAAATAGACAAACAAAACAGACTAACAGTAAACAAACAGTGGACGAACAGACAAAAGAACACCGTGAGTCAAAACAAACAAACAAGTATCATTCTGGTCCTTCCAGCACAATTGTAATATTTATTTTTCTTTTTTTTTAATTAACATTGGTAATTAGAAACATGTGATGCAAATATATTCTAGGTGGACATTCAGTATGCACATAGCGCAATCAAATTTGAATTGGGCGAAAGCCCTAATTCGTCTGAATATACCAATATCTGCGCGATAATTGCAATGCACTAGTTTCAATAACTGCACACCACTGGCTCAAATAGTGTCGGAATAACAGCCCACTCTGGAGTTGGGCAGATCAGTTATGTGTATTATCACTGTACTGATATGAGTTTATATGTGTTCTTCACTGCTCCACAGGCATATCGACATCCAAAGTGTACCATCAAAGTATGTCAATGAAGATTGAAAGAAGGATGAAGAGGGGAGGGGGGTCCTGCCTGTTATCTTTGCTGCGTGTTGACACACATCTGCAAATTAATTGTATAAATACGTCATACACCCATCTTGTGGCCCATTGCTTTATTTGGCTATTCCATAGGTTGCTGCGCATTAGGAGTGTAGGGGTGGGCAGCTAAAACCAGACCGTTGATACGATCAACAAATCAAAGTCCTGTATTTTCTCTGCAGCAGTCCAATCATAAGTTAGCTAAGGAGGGACAAACAGTTCTGTTAACTGTAATTTCTGGCAGTTTTTATGCAGCTGTCCAGTCTGCTGAATGTCGATGTTGCTAATTGTACAGAGACTGTTCATTTATTGAGAAATCATAGTAGGCTACAATTAACATTTTAGGAGCGTATTTAGAATTAATTATTATTCTTAAAAAAAATGACATAACGAAAAAAAATCCATTCCTTACAAACATGTTGTCACCACATGATTTATATAAAAAAAATACAATTCAGAAAAAAAAAAACAGTATCCAAAGCCTTTTTTTATTTTACTTCAAAAACATACAGCTATGTCGAATCAGCTGGCCTTTAAAGCAACCTATACACTACTGGTCAAAAGTTTTAGAACACCCCTATTTTTCCAGTTTGTATTGAAATTTAAGCAGTTCAAGTCCAGTGAATAACCTGAAATGGTACAAAGGTAAGCGGTAAACTGCCAGAGGTTAAAAAAAAAAGTTTAGGTTACCAAAAACTGAAAAATAATGTACATTTCAGAGTTATAAGAAAAGGCCTTTTTCAGGGAACAAGTAATGCGTTAACAACTTACAGCTGTTCTGCAGCAATGGATAAATTAAGCCTTGAAAGTTGATGCTAAGAATTCCTACAGGTGTACCAGCTTTTGTTGAATACTTACAAACCCTCTGTCTGTATAAAAGCAGTGTTGGAACAAACTGTGTTACTACACTCTCTTAAGCATTATTTGGACAGCATTGTACTGCAGGAAGTTGAATATTGCTAACATAATAGTGAGAAAAAGGCAATTAACAAAGGAAGACAGAGAGACCATTATAACCCTTAAAAGTTTAGGTCTTTCCTTTAGAGAAATTGCAAAGAAAGCCAAGGTGTCAGTGAGTACAGTTTCCTACACCATCAAAAGGCAGTTGGAAACTGGAGGAATCTCTGACAGGAAGAGGTCTAGCAGACCCAAAGCCACAACAGAATCAGAAGACAAGTTTCTGAGAGTCAACAGCTTGCGTGATAGGTGGTTCACAGGACAACAGCTTCAAGCACAGCTTAACACTAGTCAAAGTAAGCAAGTCTCAGTTTCAACTATGAAGAGAAGACTTTGAGCTGCAGGTTTGACAGGTCGAGTGGCAGTAAGAAAGCCATGCTAAGATGGCAAAATAAGAAAAAGAGGCTTGCCTGGGCCATGAAGCACGGCCAGTGGACTTCTGAAGACTGGAAGAAGGTCTTATGGACCGATTAATCAAAATGTGAAATCTTTGGTTCATCACGCAGGGTTTTTGAACGCCGTCGAGTAGGCAAAAGGATGGTTCCTCCGTGTGTGACACCAACTGTCAAACAAGGAGGAGGAATTGTGATGGTCTGGGGCTCTTTTGCTGAATCCAGAGTCGGCGACTTGCACAGAGTGAGTCACGCCCTGAACCAAAACGGCTACCACAGCATTTTGCAGTGCCATGCAATACCCTCTGGTATACGTCTAGTTGGTCAGGGGTTCATCCTACAGCAAGATAATGACCCAAAACATACCTCCAGGCTATGTCAGAACTACCTTAGAAGAAGAGAACAAGACTGTAGGCTTCAAATCATGGAATGGCCAGCACAGCCTCCAGACTTAAACCCCATCGAGCTGGTTTGGGATGAACTGGACATAAGGGTGAAAGCAAAGCAACCTACAAGTGCAAAGCATTTGTTGTAACTTCTGCAACATTGTTGGGAAGAACTTTCTGAACTTTTATCTCCAATTGTTTATTTGTTCTATGCTTTAATTTCAGAGTACATTGAGACATTAAACTGCATACATTTCAATAAAAACTGGAAAAATGGAGGTGTTCTAAAACTTTTGACTGGTAGTGTATAGTAATTCCTTGTGATACAATACTGTCCGTAATCAATAAAACAGTGGCATTACAGTTCGTTAATTTGAAAACTCGGCACCTAGCTAGAGAGCCAATAGTGTATTTGAATGGTCCGTATGCATGTGTGCACAACATATTGTGTGATCTTGTCTGCTGTCATATTGGTACATACTGTGGCGACACCAATGATAGCAGCTTGTCCATGTAATGCCATTACTAATGGTGATTGTCCATCATTCTGCATTCTCACTTGGCTGTTGTGTGCATTTGCTATACTGATAGTGAATGCGCAGACGGTTTTGCGAGGCACAAACATATTTGCAAATTGCTCAAAAAAACTGCTATATTCCAATGTTGCGCAACTGCTTTGTGCTATTTTGGAATATCTCTCATTTTGTGCCAAAGCACTTTTTTTTTGTGAGGCACAAATTTAGCAAGGGGATTGCATGAAGATCGAAGATTGGGCCCTTGGTCCAGCCATTTGTTTTACAGAAAATAGAAATACGTTGTAGTGAATAGTTACCAAGATTGGATTGTGGTGCAATAGCATGTCTCATTTTGTATGTTCAGGAAAGCCTGAGAGAAGAATTCTGTGACGATGCAAAACAGGAGAGTATACATATTTTTATATGTATTTCACTAGCAACCAGGGCTAGAAGCCTAGTTGAAATAGTTGAAATCGCCTGATAGAAGTCTGGTAGAGCTAGAAGCTGATTGCTTTATTGATATGATGGGGTATATAGTTGCCATGATGTGTGGCTTATTCATAACACAGAATTATAAAAGTAAATCTTATAATTTAAAGCATTTTTCCTTTGATTATACTGGCCCACAACAGAAACTTGACACATTGGCTCAAGAAACATGAAGGTCAGTGGGTGTCCTCTGATCTAGTGACCAAGCTAATTGTCTATTTATATCCAGGAACTTGAGATCACACAATTTAACATATATTGTCATAAAAACACTAGCATAATGAATAACATTTACTAGAATGATGTCGTGGAACTTTTCAGGTCCGCAACTAAAAGAGCCAACTGCACCAGGTATTCAGAGATATAAAGCTTTATTACTTTGCTCAAACGATAACAGCTCAACACATCAGTGTTAGGAAGCCCGAGCAGTGTTCTGCCATACATTTCCTTTTCAACCAATAAGCTAGAGTTAAACTCAGTTGGTGTAACAAAAAAGGGGGACAGGTATTTACAAGGTAGTACAATAAAGGTTAGGTGGAAAGGTGGGTTCGCCCTGATCAACTGATAAGCTGGAGCTATATTCCTTATGTCACACCACCCACAGTTTGGTTTTCAGCTACACATACCTGCAGTTTAATACATTTATTTTATTTCTATAAACTTAATAGATCATAAACTCAAAATGCTTTAAAGCATATAACTCAGTGAATAATTGTAGTACAGAGTAGCAACAAACAGGTACAGGAATGGTTCTATGCAATTATTCCCCTAAAATGACCCCTGACCTGGTCATGACCCCGGCCTCCTTCAAACACACAGGCACCGACATCTGCACCCTGTAAGACTGTCCTTCAGTCAAGCAGGGTCAAACTTCAGAGTGTAATTGGTCCTGTTTATCATATTATGATTAATATTAACAAACGAATGCAAACTAGGAAACATTTGCTAAATTGCACATTTGGGCCCACATAGGATCTGATTACCCTTTAGTGGTTCCATTAATGGTAAAACAACTTCCATGGTAAATACTTCATTTTTGGCTGGCCCTTGTAGTCAACATTCCCATCATAGACCCTTGTACTTCAACAGTTTCGATGAAAAAACCTGCACATGACCAGTTTGAACTGCTCTGTTCTTAAAGTCCTTGGACCCGGGACACCTGCAGCAAAACAGCCAAGGCCTAAACCAGAGAAAACATCTTGAAGCTGGCTGAGGCTTGGCCTTGGAGACTCCAACACTGGCTAACAGTCACAAAACAAATACCCAATTAAACACAATTAGCAGGCTATGCTTGAGATGGAATGGCAGGAGGTGTGCAGGTCAGCACTGAGGTGTGCTGGCTCAGTGCAGAGCTGTGAGGGGAAGCTCTTATGGCACCTGTCTGCCTGCCAGCTATGCAATCGTCCTTAATCTTTTATAAGAACTACATTTACAAGAGAATACCATACAGGAGAAGCTAAAGACCACAGTCTTAAAGTGCACAGTGCTAACAAAATAATTCCAGAGAGTCTTATCTAATACAGTATTACCATCACTTTGTAGCACATTTCCCTGTATGAAAAATGCACACATTATGTTAAACTTGTATTGACTTTTAATGGTATATTTTCATTTGTAATGAATACAACTAGTAAAATCCAGGAGACTTACAAACTGATCAACATTGTAAGAGGAGTAGGGCTGAATTGTGAGGGTCGGGGGTTTGAGTGGGGGGGGGGGGGGGTTCTGTATCTTGAATCCAGAAATAGACACTAACCTGCCTAGAGGTATGTATAACCAAAGGATCCTGGAGATTGCATAAGAAATCTGAGACTTGTGGCAACTTCTGAGCATGTGTCTGATCTCTGGACCTCCTGAGGGGTCCTTGATGAAGGCAGATTTAGAGAAACATAAAAACTCAATATTGGAGGAGCTCAGAACTCAGAACCGCTTAGTATGATTGCAAACACCATAACATAGCAAGAGAAATCAATACAAAAGATGCTACTATATATTAACAAACCATTAATACAAATAAATATATTTTTTGCATGTTAGTATGTCAGTTGTTAACAGTTAATAAACAGAAAATGTAGCATTTTAGCTTATAAGGGATATATTAATAACATGGTAATAACTAGATAGCTACCACATTTTCTCCTCCTACATGGTAAATATTTGTGGAAAAAGTATACAATTACATGAACTTTTTTTTTTCAAACCATGATTAGTGGATTTTGAGTAAATATAAAAAGTGTGCCATGTTTTTGAATTTCAGCTTTCATTAAATTATCTGTTGATGCAAGTTACATTCTTAAAATTAATTGGCAAAAGGTTTCAGATTTCCTCAGTTACCTAGCTTTGGCAATCAGCACTAATTGTAGCTAAGATGGTGTGACGAAGTGCCCGCCCCGTGTGTATATCCTGTTATGTTGTGTGTTTAATGTTGATGTATAGTCATTGATACACGCGATATAAATGGGTCTGTATAACACGAGTGTTTAAAATGTATATTTGTATTTAGGCACGAGGATTGCACAGCACTTCACGTGCAGGTAAAATGTAATAATATGTGAGCACGGGGAATTGCACTTTGTTAATTCACGTGCAGTTGTACCGAGGCTCCAATTGAAAGACTAATTAGCTATCGAGTCTTGGTACAGCTGCATAAAAACGGCATGTTTTCACCCACTCGCGGTTGGGTGTTCGGTGAGTGGAGAACGGGAGAGAGAGTAGGAGAGTTAGAATTACAATTGCTATTGCATGCTGGTGGGACCAGCATGATACTTTTTTATTTAACTTACCGTGTTTGTTTGTCAATCTGCTCACCGTGTTTTGTGTAAGTGTTAGTCCGTTTTGTTTGTTTATTTATTTTGGCTTCACGTGCCGTGTCCTGTTTTTGTCATCTTTTATTTTGTAACAATAAACCGGCGCAAAGAAGTGTCCCCATCATTTCACTTCATCCGTCCTGTCTGTGTATTTCCCCTGGTTCTGACGCTGCCCACTTTGTCCGTCTTTGTGACAGATGGGTTGTAGCTCGTCTGTGCTTCTGTTGATAAAAAATAGAGCTGTTCGTAATTGTGCAGAGTCCTGTCTCTCAGCTCTAGTCATTACACACACTCCCTCCCTTCCAGTCCCTCAGCTGTAAAAGCCCTAGAGAAGACTGCCTCCCTCCCAGTCCCTCAGCTCTAACCTTTAGACACACTGCCTTCCTCACTGTCCCTCAGCTCCAACCACTAGAGAAGACTGCTTCCCTCCAAGTCCCTAAGCTCCAACCCCTAGAGAAGACTGCCTCCCTCCCTGTCCCCCAGATCTATCCACTAGACTCACTGCCTTCCTTAAAGACCCTTAGCTCCAACCACTAGACACACTGCCTCCCTCCCAATCCCTCAGCTCTAACCACTAGACACACTGCCTCACTCCCAGTCTCTCAGCTCTAACCACTAGACACACTGCCTCCTTCCCAGTCCCTCAGCTATAATCACTAGACACAATGCCTCCCTCCCAGTCCCTCAGCTCTAACCACTAGACCACAACAAGAAAAGAGCTGTATTCACTTTCCCAATGTTTATTTCCCTCCTGTTAGTATGACCTGCTCCCCTCCTCCACTCATGACATATTTGTCAGTGCTGCACTGGAAGGAACAGAAGCCGTTTTCGAGATTTATAGTCACTTTGAGAGGGCCAGTCAACCAGAACACTCAGGCAAGCAAGCGTCAACAAATCTCAACAACCCCCCCCCCTCACTCTCCCTACCCATTCCACACACGCACAGTCTGGCACTCCGCCAAGGCACTGCTGAGCAGAGGTGAATTTCAATGAGTTCTGAGTGACAATCCAAAGAGGGGTGTTAATAATCATTGCCTGTGTAGCACACATGTGCAATGCAAGGTAGATTGTCCTCTTTCTTCTTCTTGCTACAGCAGTAGAGAGCATAGAAATTATATTGGTTTCTAGGCAGGAGCGCCGAGTGTTCAGAGAGTGGATTTATTGTTTCAGTAACAGTTTTATTGATAACTGCAAATCCATAAAAAATCCTGTTATTAAAATAGTATGAGCAAAGGTTTTCAAATCAATTTCCTTACCCCTTATTTACACCAGCAACATTTTCTCTGTATTAAAGGTCTAACAATAGCCTAGCCTCTTAGCTATTGGGTTTTTAAGTGTGGTTATTTCAGTATTCCCATATTTAGTACTGTTATTTTGTCTGCTGCCAGCTGTCAATTCTAGTTGCATAGATAGTGTCATCATCACCTGACAAGCCCCATAACAGCACAAAAGATCCACACAAAACAACATTTCATTTAATATGTTTTCTAAAAATGTGGTAAAAATGTGTCTCAAAACCATGTGCTCATTAAGCAATAGTGCACTGTGGGGTGTGTGGTAATATATATCTTACCCGCATGTGGAAGCATTGTGAGGCACGAGGCCTTGGTCGATTGACTTCAACCACCCAGAAGTGGGTAAGATATGTCTTATCACACCCCTGGAGTGCATTACTGGGCTTATAAAATCACCATTTTAAAAAGAATGTATAAATCATTATAAGAAAGATCACTATCCTCTTGCAATAGGACCAACTGGATGGCAAAACAGTGCTAGTAGTACCTCAAAAGTAATTGGAATCAAAAAATAACTATTGACCATGCCCAAAGAGTTGAAAAGGAAAGTTTTGAGTGAGGAAAAGAAGAGTTCAATTCTGGCTTTACTGGCAGAGGGATACAGTGAGCGTCGGGTTGCTTCCATCCTTAAAATTTCAAAGGCGGTTCATAAGAACAAGGTCAGGCAGCACACATTGGGCACAACAAAGCTACAGACCGGCAGAGGGCAAAAACGACTCTCCACTGACCGGGATGACCGCCAACTCATTCGAATGTCACTCATCAACCATAGGATGACATCAAGTGACCTACAAAAAGAATGGCAAACGGCAGCTGGGTTGAAGTGCACGGCGAGGATGGTTCGAAACAGGCTCCTAGGAGCAGGGCTGAAGTCGTGCAAAGCTAGAAAAAAGCCCTTCGTCAATGAGAAGGAAAGAAGAGCCAGGCTGAGGTTTGCAAAAGACCATAAGGATTGGACCTTAGAGGACTGGAGTTAGGTCATCTTCTCTGATGAGTGCAATTTTCAGCTTTGCCCAACACCTGGTTGTCTAATGGTTAGACGGAGACCTGGAGAGGCCTACAAGTCACAGTGTTTTGCACCCACTGTGAAATGTGGTGGAGGATCGGTGATGATCTGGGGGTGCTTCAGCAAGGCTGGAATCGGGTAGATTTGTCTTTGTGAAGGACGCATGAATCAAGCCAAGTACAAGGTTGTCCTGGAAGAAAACTTGCTACCTTCTGCTCTGACAATGTTCCCCAACTCTGAGGATTGGTTTTTCCAGCAGGACAATGCTCCATGCCACACAGCCAGGTCAATCAAGGTGTGGATGGAGGACCACCAGATCAAGACCCTGTGATGGCCAGCCCAATCTCCAGACCTGAACCCCATTGAAAACCTCTGGAACATGATCAAGAGGAAGATGGATGGTCACAAGCCATCAAACAAAGCCGAGCTGCTTGAATTTTTGCGCCAGGAGTGGCATAAAGTCATCCAACATCGATGTGAAAGACTGGTGGAGAGCATGTCAAGATGCATGAAAGCTGTGATTGAAAATCAGGGTTATTCCACCAAATACTGATTTCTGAACTCTTCCTAAGTTAAAACATTAGTATTGTGTTGTTTAAAAATGAATCTGAACTTATTTTCTTTGCATTATTCGAGGTCTGACAACACTGCATCTTTTTTTTGTTATTTTGACCAGTTGTCATTTTCTGCAAATAAATGCTCTAAATGACAATATTTTTATTTGGAATTTGGGAGAAATGTTGTCAGTAGTTTATAGAATAAAACAAAAATGTTCATTTTACCCAAACACATACCTATAAATAGTAAAACCAGAGAAACTGATAATTTTGCAGTGGTCTCTTATTTTTTTCCAGAGCTGTATATATATATATATATATATATATATATATATATATATATATATATATATATATATATATATATATATATGCATAACATATTTTCCAAACTAAAATATAGTCCAAACAGACAATTTGTATTTCTTTTTTAATGTATGTGTTATAAACATGAAATTGCACATTTCCATTAATGGTAAATGATGCATGTGAAATGGAAATTCTTCATTCTACTTTGCAGAGTGTCAGTGGCTGAGGCAGCAGTGTGTTGTTTTTCTTCCCAGTTCTCAGTGTTTCCACAGCCAGCAAGGATTGTGCTCCATTTATGGCGTTCTTTAAGGTAAGTGGACCAATAATCTCATAAAATGCTCTAGCGTCAGTGACCTGTGATGGACATAATTTCCTGGGCTTGAAGCCTACAGTCAGACAGCAAGTGGACAATGCTCCTTATTGAAAGGCTTGTGCATTGTTTAAGAGACAGATCATCATGCTTCTGAGGTAGTAACTCCCAAATGCTCTCTCAAATACCAGATTAGTTATTATTTAATAGTTCATGGCTGACTTTTTTTGGGTGAAGGTAGAAGCTTTTTGCATCTGATGGGGTCTCTGAAATATACTGCTTGAGTCTCCGAGGCTAGAAAACATGAAGCCACGAGAGCTTTCTTTGTTTTGTTCACTGTCATTTTTGTGATTTTTGGTTTCTTCATTTAGATTAAGGGTTGTATATTCATACCTATTTTCATCTTCTTTTAAATATAATGAAAATTAATGCCATATGGATATGTAAATTTTTAGACCATAAGTCCAGTGTGCCCCCCCCCCCCCCCCCCCCCCCCCCCCCCCCCTCACTTCCCCCCCTCAGTAAAAGGATTTTTTCAACCAAACCAGGGTCTAATGTTGTCCCAATCCAAGAAAAGAACAATCTCATCACTAACAAGAAACATTCACCCATTACATTTTAAACTTATAACTAGCAAATCATGTTTGTATTGCATTATTCAATTTAAAGCATTTTAAATATTACCATTAGGGGTTGTAAAGACCAGAGAGTACCATTTTAAATGGAAACCATTTTGTTCTGATTTCACAGGGCCAATTGTTTCATCTCACAAGATCCAACTACATACAAGTAAACTATAAAGTCAAGTGCAGCAATGTTTCTCCTAGTTTTACCTCAGAATACAGCTAACACAGTGCTGTGCTTCTCCCCATGGCAATACCTCCTGCTTCTTACAGTTAATGCTCAATGAAGACCCTCCTTGTTTACACTCCAGGCAGATTGTGACAATCGTCCCTGTGATTTTACAAGCTGTAGCCCCCCAGAGTGCAAGAATCCTGAACTCAGCAGTGCCTGCAGCAAATTTACTCATTTCTGGGCCAGCATTTATTTCTGTGTCTTGTGTAGACATCTTGACAGCATATGGGCTCGTCGATATAACCAGGAGTGTAAACAAAAAAATAAAAGACGGTGGGAAAACAAAGTTACAAAATAAAAGTTGCATATTTTCTGCTCCCACTCTCACTAAGGGAGGTCCCTCTGCAGGAACCGAACATACCTCCATGTACTTGGATGGGATATGAAATCTCCTGTTGTACCTGGTAGCCCGGTTACAGACGGTGGTTGAAAATGCTTTCTTTACACACAAGGTTTGTTTTCGTTGGATGCTTTGTTTCCTTGCCCTCCGTCACAAGGACCAGTATTTTTTCGCTAACCAGTGTGGGTGTGTGTCAGTGCCTCCTTTATACAATGAGATGCTCCACTCGGACACAACCACCATTTAAGGAACTGCAGGTAGCGCGTCACCGGCGGAGTGTCTCGCTCTCTCCTGCAGCTGCACACATGTGTCTGAGAAGACAGTGACTGCACGTTGTATCTGATACAAATGGATGGGTCTGAGTCAAACTATGAGAACCTTGATTTTTCTCTGGTCTTTAAAGGAGTGTTAGTGAGAATGTAACAAGTCTTCATCTTCTAGGTTAATACTGCTGTCTTCCGTAAAAATAAAAGTGGGCGTGTGAAGACAGTCAGATAGATGGACAAGGCAATTCCATTCACCCCCTCAGATTGTAATGCTCTCAGTAGCTAAAGACTATTACATTGTGTCAAGGCTGTGACCACGGCAGGCCCTGCTTCATACTAGGTGCATCCAGGGAGGATGTTGTCCTTCTAATCTTGATTCTCATCTTTCCCTATGAAATGTAGTGAATATGAATCTGTATTGATGTGCAGCCCATCTCACCTCTCCTCCAGACCCCTGATCTTCTGTGTTGCCTCCTGGTTAAGTGCATTTCAATCAATTAATTACCAGCCACAGCACAGCATTAAACTGGCAACACACTCTTTTTTTTTGTTCTTTCCAGCAATATCACTAATATGATTAATGGAATAAATGACAGGAATGATCACACGCACTCCTTATACTGACTTGCCCTCTTCCCCGGCCATTAGAGACAAGATTGTATTGTCTGCTCAGGTAATTTTCCTCATTATGTCCTTCACATGGTTCCGCTCCCCAATTAGCTGAGAGAGAGAGAGAGAGAGAGAGAGAGAGAGAGAGAGAGAGAGAGAGAGAGAGAGAGAGAGAGAGAGAGAGAGAAATCTGCTTTCCACAACCTTTGAATTTAAATATAATGTATAAATATAGAGAGGGTGGGGGGACTAGGCTAGTGGAGCCTTGTGAAAGTGTGAGGTTATTAACCAGTCAGGATTCAGTACATTTTGGCTACTTGTGAATATTACGCGCAATCTGAACTCAGCACACAGTTCTGGTCTTTATCTTATGTTTCCTGCCTACAGACAGACAAGTAGATACCAAAGACAGACAGAGAGTCTAACTGACTTACAGACAGGCAGACTGAAAGATAGGTAGATAGATAGATAGATAGATAGATAGATAGATAGATAGATAGATAGATAGATAGATAGATAGATAGATAGATAGATAGATAGATAGATGCATTGGACAGATAGGCAGATACAAACAGAAAGGGAGACTGATAGAGAGACAGACAAATAAAGATAGAAGAAATAAAGTTAGATACAATGGTTGAATAATTGATGCAGCGGACAGACAGAGACAGACAGAAGGATAGATGATGGCAGTGGACAGACAGAGATACTGACTGACTGACTGACAGAGACAGACAGATAGAAGGATAGATAGATGCAGTAGACAGATAACCAGGCAGCAGTCACGCTGACAGTGAGATCGGTGTTTGGTCTATGTCTGCTGCTCTCTATGCTCAGAGGTTAATGCAGAGCTAATGCAGATGTGTCTGTTAGTGGAGGTAAGTGAATCAGATGAGTGGTGCAAGCTTCTATTGAACACTGTAAATTTCCACTTTTAGGAGAAGCAGTGGTGGGATTCTGAATTGCTCTCAGAGTCTGAAGAGGACGGCTGGATTGCTGTTAGAAGCAAACGAGGCTCCGGCAACATGTGCTTCAACCAGAGGGACGGAGAAAGACTGAGCCACTCCTCCAGGTCAGGGGGCCATCTTCCCACTGTGCAGGACCAATGAGACAGGTACACAACAAAACAAACTACTGCTAAAGAAAATTATTATTATTATTATTATTATTATTATTATTATTATTATTATTATTATTATTATTATTATTAAGGATCCAGGATCATAGTTTAATCTTCATACCTGCATTCTTTTTCAATTAGAAACTATTTTAGCTTACCTGCAAATGTTTCCAGGCTGTGTTTTGCAATTCTCTCATTTTCCCATTTCGGAGAGAACAGCCTCCTCGCTGGGCTACCTGAGTGAATCCTTCGTGCATTTTCAATTTATATCCCAGAAATAAAATCCCAGCCATCAAATTGCAACTTGAAGTAACAGCGACTTGTTTTAAAAGAGACTGTCGGAATCAAGATCTACCTGCTCACCGCAAAAGAAGTGACCTTTCATTCAAATATTGCTATCTTATCAGTTTTGTGCAGAAATGACTAGAATCATGTTTGTTATAAACATTAGCAGATTATTTACTAAAGCCCATGGTCCTGACCACAGTCGAGAATAAAAGGATAAATAAAAGAAAAATAAAATATTAAAAGTAATGTATAGTCTACACATATGCTAGTCAAAGCGACAGTTATTGTAATGTAGTATTCCTAAAAATAATAATAACAATACACGTTTGTAAAAATAAAAAAGTGAAAAGTGTTTTATTTCTTTCTGCCACAATCTACAGAAATATACTTTTAAGGACATTTTTCAGAGTTGGTTGATATTAAATAATTAAAATGGCGTTTGTTAATCTTTTTTTTTTTTCGGTTATTATTGTAACATTACCGTAGCATAAAGAATGGATGAATAAATACATAACCTGCACAAAATGCTGGAATGACATTTTGGAAAGACCATGGTTCTGGTTAGGAACAGGTAAAAAACCCAACACTGGTCCTGACCTCAGCTCTTTGTATTTAATTTACTGCATGCAATTATCGTTGCAGTAGACTTTTTACAAAAATTTGAGTTTTTAAGTGAAAAGTTTTAATGTGAAAAATAATTAACCTTAGTTGTGAATCTCCCTCCCAACCTGTGAGAGCACTAAGAAGCGAAAGTAGAGTCCTGTGGAGGCTGGCCGGACAGTCAGTCTGTGATTATTCCTACGCTGCATCACCTCTACACCTGCTCACAATCAGCAGCCACTTTGCCACATGTCTAAAAATACAAAAATAAAGCATGTCTAAAACAAACAGGCCATTAAGTTCATTCATCCCAGATGACACTGCTACGCATGACACCTTGCAGACCGTAACCTAGCAACCTGAGCAGCTATTGTCTGTAAAAGTTACCTCAGTGAGCTCTCGAGTGATAATGTGGTGTACACAAGAGGTGTACATGTGACATATCCGAGTCAAGGGACCAATGTAACAGCACTTGGGCTGGGTGCAAACCAGCAACCTCGTCCTCTGCAAGCAAGCCTCTTAACCACAATGCAAAAGAGCCTGGCTGTTTGTGGTTTTAGAGCTTTTATGCTCATCTCATCCCATGATGGGATAGAATCCATAACGGAAGTGCATCTCAAAACACTGCTCGTTATATGAAGCACTTCATGCCTAAAAAGTACTGAAAGTTATTTCAAGTGATCTTGGAAGATAGGAGACAGCACAGCAAGGTCCAGTACATCTTACAGGTATTGTTATAACTAATATGGAGGTGATACTGGTTCTTGAAGCATCTCCACACCCTGTTAGTTTGAAAACCTGCCACTGCGCATACGACTTATAATATGTCATTTCAGCTAGAAACGTCAGATTTCCCCCCCTGGCAAACAGATTAACAATCTATATCACGTGTAGGAGGAGAAAAAAGAGAGTGATTATATTATAATTATGATGATTTTTCACTCATCTAGCAGCACTCTTCACTTTACATGTGACTTAAGATGGACATGACATTGGGGTCATGTTACTTGTGCTTTCCAAATAATAAAGTCCTGACTCTTTGATATCATACACGGTACACAGCTGTATTCTGTGATTCCCTCGGTGAAGTTTGGTTGTGGGCATCGTACATGAAAAAGTAACCCTTTCATGCCAGCTATTGTATAAAACAACCCCTGGCATAGTGTATAAACATGTGGCTTATTCAGTTTCAGTTGTATAGAGCCAGTACTCTTTGAGTTTTTGTCTAAATGCTTGGTATACAGCTATAGTCTTTGATTATCTTAGTGAGATTCCAGTATTATTGTTGTCAGCTAAAAGTTTGTTTAGCCTCTGCCATACTGTATCAATAGTACAGACATATGCTTTGACATAGGCTCTTTATACTGTAGTTGGGACACTGCATTCTATGATTCTCTCAAAAAAGTTCCACTACAGGTGTTGTCCAGTAGATATGATACATTTCACTGATACATTTTTTTAATCCTGTAGATGTTTTTTTTTTTTTTTTTTTTATGTTTATAAACCTCTTTGATAATGCCCCCGGGAATGCTTTTGTTTGCCTTTGTGCTCAGACACAAGCAGGAATTTCTAAATAATGTATTAAAAGGGGGTGAAAATGATGAATAAATAAATACAAATGGAAAGGATAAGGATTCAAACTATGTATTTATTAATCCATCGCATTGTCAATTGGAACGTGAAATCTTCAAGTGAACCATCTATTTAGCTCACTGTCAATTTCTATGGAAGGAAAATGTGTGGAGTGGTCTGGTAAAGGGCGGAGGTCCTCTGGGCTTTACAATGCTTCCCTATGCTTTACAATGCTACCACTCTGCTGTATTACACTCTGCTCTTTTAACTATAGGAAACTGGGCTGAGTACCTAAGATGGGGTACACTTGCTGTGAGGTCTAGATTTATAAAGGCATAGCAGACTGAAGCTTTTATGACTTTATTGAGCCAGCATTCAATAGCTTTTTTTAACAGTGAATTCACGGGCATGAGCTGGGGGTATAAGGATAAGGCAGAAGAAGCAGAAAGGAGCCGTTAGTAGGACAGATACCGGCTTAGGATAGAGGAGTGGGCGCGACTCTGACTCTAGTAGCAGACCAGCGGAGCCGGGCATGGAAATTAGGATAGAAAGTGGTCGCTGACTGAGGGCAACAATGTCGACACATCACAGGAGCAGAGGATCCAGCAACCAAAACAAGATAGAAAGATGCACGCTGACTGAGGGCGGCAATGCCGACACATCTCAAGGGCGAAGGACCCAGTGACCGGAGACAGGATACAAAAGTGGTCGCTGACTGAGGGCGATGATGCCGACACAACCCAGGGGCAAGACGGTCCCAGAGATGGGGACACGAAAGGAGATAGAGAGAGAGGTACCCAACATCGGAGACTTCTGTAAAGGGCCGTTCGTTAGACCCCCAGTTGGCCGAGACTTCACGTTGCCTGTGACCTGAAATAAAGACAAGGCATAGAGGTTCACATGGGACTCGAGCACGGAGTAGCCATGTCCCGAAAGTAAGGCAAAGTATAAAACAGAGCCTCGAGTGAGGTAAGATAAGTACAGGAGCTGCGAAAAGGACAGAGTGTGGCCAGGGGTCCACTCTGACTCACATGGTGAGGACCCCCCTGAAGGTAAGGAAGGTAGATGCCTAGCCCTGAGGTCGGTGAAGTGAGACTCACTTGCACCCCCAAAGGATGGACCCCCGGCTCCTCGTAAAATCTCCCACACAGTGAGACAAACAAAAGACAGCACATGCCACGTATAACAAACAAAACACCAGAAGGACAAAATGGGACAAACAGAGGGATGGTTAGTAATTTAGTAGGATGTGACCATGTGCATACCTGCTGCTCAGTGGAGAGAAAAAAAACTGTTGGGACTGATTAGGGGAAAACCTTTGGTGGCCCCGGCAGAGAGGAAGCCCCCACTCTGGAGGCAAGGGTATAGTCTAGGAGTGAGGCCTGATCTGGAGGCGACGGTGGAGTTGAGGAGGGAGGCCTGCTCTGGAAGTGAGGGTGGAGAGGTGGGTTGAGAACCAGTGATGAGTGATGATAGGAGTGAGAAGAATCAATGAACAGAAGGTCTGGGGGGGGCGGGTGGCAGGGTTTCATGCTGGGGAGATACCTTGACGTTGAAAAGAAAAGGAGGATAGGGGACTTGATACTTGACGGCTGAAATTGCTCCATCTTGGATGTATGCAGCTAAATGATGAAGTAAGCTTTGAATGCGGTCGAGAAGCAGATGATATCCATAGGTAGATCCTTGTACGGGGAGAAGCAGCCTTTCCCAAGAGTGGAAATGAGCAAATGGAGAATATCAGTTGATACAGACAGACAGGAAGGTGAGGCAGGGGGAAAACTCTTAAGAATCCCACGGAGGACCAGGTGAACTGCTGGAATGGAAAGAATGGAGGGAGATGGAGGAATCTTTGATTGAAGGAATATGATTATTTAATTCTGAGTGCAGAAGGTTGAAAACACTGAGTAGGCTGTAGAATAGGAAGCTCTTGAAGAATGGACCAGGGCTGCAAACATGTAATGCTGAGCAGACTGAAGGAGGTTATTGAGAGTAGGATTCAGTCAAATAGTAGCTGGAGAAGCTGGAGATTCTGGATGAGGGTTGTGGAAGCAGATGGGACCAGCTGAAGGAACTTGGGTACCGAAAATAGAGGCAGAAAGAGAGCTGGAACTGAGGGCTGAGGTGACAGCTGGAGTTGAAAGAGCATATGTATCGGGAAGATAATGTGATGGTAGATTCTGAGCATCTCAAAAGACGCTGAGCGCGTTGCTTCATGACCAGGTCCTCGAAAAGGGGAAGAGATGAAATTGAACAATGTCGGTTGATATAGGTAGGCAAAAGGCTGAGGCAGGAGGGGAACTTCTGAGAATCCCTCAGAGTGATGAAAAACTGCAGGAATGAATGGATAGAAAAGTTGGAGTGTGCAAGCTTCCCAGCGATAGCAAACCAGCTTAAAGACGGTATATAGAATTTGTGGTGTTATACTGCCATCTAGAGGTTATGATTGGAATTAAACCATTGGCTTGTGTGAAGCAGGGTGGAATGTGTTTGGTTATTGTGATTAAAATCATTGTGTATGTAGAACAACAATTGGTATTCTTTTTAGATTTGAATAAATATATTTGATACATGTTTTAGGACAGTTAAGTCATGTATTTGACTAAGTTAACGCAGTATTTAGATGTCACGATTCGGTGAGTTGAACGCACCCTCACAGGTTGTGAAAGCGCAGCAACAGGAAGCCAGAAGATTGCAGTACTGAGGCACGGAGCTTGCAGTGTCTGATGAAGCTGCCTGGTCACCATGTCAACTTACCACTCCCCACAGTCACTCAATGAGGACATTGCCATGGTAACCATAGTTTGAGAGGCCCCGGTGGAAAAGTTTCAGTACAGCAGTGTCGTTGGAGCATGTTGTGACAAGTCTAAATCACGAGCCGCCACAGGCTGAAATGAAGTATGAAATAGACTAGATAGGTCTTTTAAAATGTTGAACGTAGCCGATGGAAATCCAGGGCAGGATCTTCTGAAGGAACGGTAAATTGTGCTGGCTCTGGGAGCAGGGGAAGGGCGCTTAACTGCAAGTGAGGAGTAAAGAAAGATTCAGCTGACAGAGCTTTGTGTTGGATTTAAATGGAGCTATGGCAAGGCAATCACTGATGACAGGAATGTCAATGTCTTGTCGAAGGAGCTTTGAAAGTTTTAGCAAAGGGCCAGTCTTTCTAATAAAGACAAGGACAAGTTGAGTAATGAAACTGTGGTTTGGATGGCGCTGTTGCTGGGCTGGAGGCTTGATGAAGCAGGAAAGACTAACATTGGAGCTCCTGCAGCCGAATAGAGACACTGAATGATGAGAAGAATCAACGGAGCAAGTAGGAAAATAATTGATAATAACTTAGCAGCACTGCACAGAGAAGTGACCTGCAGTAAAAGACAACAAAGTTTAGTTATTAGCAGTGAAGCATGAAATAACGACGTCTGAGTGTTTGCTACAAAAATGAAACGCTAGGTAGCGAAGGTGCAAGTGATCAAAGCTTAAATAGAAAATAGGTACTAATTGACAGGAAATTAGAAGCCCCCAGCTCCAAGCCCCCCCCCCCCCCAAACTACACTGCTAACATATCATTTAAAAGCTGTGTTAAAAACTGTTAGCAGCCGCACCTCCTCCAAACAGCTTGCATCGACGAGAGCAGGAACAGCACAACCAGACTGTGAAGTGAATTGACAGACATAAAAGCAAAAATCAGCAGGGGAACGAAACCAAACATATTCAACAAATTACACTCAGCAATTGCCTTCTGTCCTTCACTGCATTTGTTTCAAATCAGCTCTTCCAATAATACTGAAGCTGTGATTGACTTGCAATTGTAGTTCAAAAAATCAGCTTTATTGCAGGAGGGTTTGGACACAAACACTGGACTCAGTGATGGGCAAGGCCAAGTTTTCCTTTTTTGTTATATACTAAAAGAAATGTAATAAGTTCAAGACACTGAGAAAGACTCAGAAATATTTGTCGTGAAACATATTCCATTTATTTTAGCATTCCACAGTTAGGAATATGGATTGTTTAGTAGCTGTGGATACTTGCTCTGTTTCAATGCACTGATGTCACAGGATGTGTTAATAAAAATATAAAAACAATCATGTCAGATGGAAACACAGTATTAGAGCAGATGCACTTTAACTCATTGGGGACAAGAGAACAGGGGGCAGAGGGACATGTTAAAAATCATGGACTGGATTTTGGTGGTAGACTTGGCCATCCCTGAAATATCTACTTTTTATCACCATATTGAAATAATGTCCAGAATATAATGGGAGTCAATGGGGACAAGGTCCTTAAAATATCACTGCAGTTATCATCACACTCTGGTTGATATCACTGCAGTTATCATACAACTAATTTTCATCACTTTGGGAAATAAAAACATAGGATGTGAAGGTTTACAGAGCTCTGCTACAGAAAAGTTGTATTATGTTCTTAATAATTACATTGTATTGTATAGACTGTATATTTAAATTAAATCCTATTGATGAACACTACCGCAGTGCTGTACATAGTACAATGTTGCAACGCCCACAGCATATTGATTGTATCAACACTATCAACACTGGTTCAATGCTTATTTTGCCATGCTGAACTACTGGTAAAGTCAAACTGCTTATTACAACCCCTTTGAATTGATCTTAAAAGGCTTGGACTATAGTACCTCTGTGGCAAAGTGGCTGCTGATAGTGTACAGGTGTATAGCAGGTGTGGTGCTGGTGCAATAATCCAAAGAAACCAACAGACAACAAAGTACGGGTGAAATGGTTTGTTTATTATTTGTTTATAATCCAAGGGTATGATGACCAGACAGTAAATAATAACGAGCTTGCAGTAGACAAACCATGTGTACTGCACAGTATTGAAAAAGGGTTGCAGTCCCAAAAATAATACACACGGTACTTAAACATACACAGTTAGACACACATGATCACCAATCTAAAGTAAGTGCTCTCAGTGCTTGTGCTGCAGTACAATATAATACGTGCTTTATTTGTGAATGACAGTGATAACAATGTTAATCGTGACTGAAGGGCAGTGTTGATCCAGTTTGTGCTGGCCCTTGTCGACAGCTCCGGATTTGTGTTTAGCTGACTAGTGCTATAATCAGAAAGCACAGACAGTTACTAAATAGACAAGGAACAAACAAACAAAAACAATCATGAATATTTCCAATACGCTTTCTCTGCGTCTCTCACGGTCCTTCCAGTTTCTAACCAAAAACCAAGCAAAGGAAAAGATTAGCATTTCTCTGTCCCCTTTTATGCTATCCCTCATGATCCCTTGGTAAACTACTGCAGCTGTGCCTATTGCTTGTAACTGATACCTCTACCTTCCAGGTCAAAACATTCCTGCAACAGAGTCTCGCTTCCTTCCAGGCTGACCGACTTCCAGACCTCGGAAAGGAACTGCCAGGCCAGCCTGTCCAGAGACTTCTCCTTTCACTATTTAGCACCCTCACAGGTCGAGAGGGAGATTTACAACCAGAACTCATTCTGTTTCTGTCACAACCTCACACACACAGAACCCACCAAAGCCCAATAATAACAGAGAAAAGGGATTGTTTTGAATGTTTATTTTCCTTTATTAATGAACAAATGCAAATCAAAGCAGCAGTACAGCAAGCACAAACACACGTGAATGTGAAGAGTATTACTGCACAGTATTAGACTCAGTATTAGTACTGTACTGTATTACAAATCTGCAGCGAGCTCACAAAAGAATAAAACCTACCACTTATCTTGAGCACTAGATCGGTAATACAATAGAAAACACAGCAGCCTTGAGATCAGCTGATAATAATTACAGGAATCTAATCAATTAGCAGCAGAAAGACACTTGATAAATTTAACTAAAATAATACTGGCGAGACTCCATAACAATAAAATAAAAAAGTTTAAATGATTAAGGTGATATGAAGAGATCAGATTTGGGTGTTTTATTGTTTGGTTTAACTGGTGCAGTTGTATTTGTTTTGTTGTTTGGTTGAGCTGGTGCAGTTGTTTTGTTGTTTGTTTGAGCCTGTGCAGTTGTCTTTGTTCTGTTGTTTAGTTGAGTTGGTGCAGTTGTATTTGTTTTGTTGTTTGATTGATCTGGTGCAGTTGTTCTGTTGTTTGGTTGAGCTGGTGCAATTGTTCTGTTGTTTGGTTTTGCTGGTACTGTTGTTTTATTTAGTTGTTTGATTGAGCTGGAACAGTTGCATTTGTTTTGTTGTTTGATTGAGCTGGTGCAGTTGTATTTGTTCTGTTCTTTGATTGAGCTGGTGCAGTTGTATTTGTTCTGTTGTTTGATTGAGCTGGTGCCGTTGTATTTATTTAGTTGTTTGATTGAGCTGGAGCAGTTGCATTTGTTTAGTTGTTTGATTGAGCTGGTGCAGTCGTTTTGTTGTTTGATTGAGCTGGTGTCGTTGGTAACCTAAGTACTCTGCTCTAGCTCATTCTTGCTGCCAGCTTGCCTCTTAATGAACACACAGCGCCAGCCGGGTTTAACATCCAAAAAAGATTCAAACTGTTTCCCTGCAAATTTACTGCCAGCGTAACCCTCAGTGTGGGGCTAAGTGTTTCCACCGAGCCCAGAGAGCAGAAAATGGGAATGCAAATGAAGGATGAGAGGAGGGGGCAGGAATAGTTAAAGAGAGAGGGGAGGGATGGTTAGGAAGAGGGGGGGTTGACAGAGGGGGGGAGGGATAGAGAGAGGGGAGGGATTGAGTGAGGGGGAAGGGGGAAGGGCTGAGAGAGAGGGAGGGAGGATAGAGAGAAAGAAGGGATAGAGATATGAGGAGGGAGAGAAGGCTGAGAGAGGTGAAGGGAGGGAGAGGGGACAGGAAGGATAAATAAAGGGTATGGATAAAGCAATAGAGAGGGATGTAGTGAGCAAGGGATTGAGAGGGAGAAGAAGGGAAGGCTGTAAGAGGGGGAGGGGAGATAAAGAGAAGGGAGAAGGGAGGGATAAAGGAGGGGGAGGGCTGAGAGAGGAGAAGGGAGGGAGTGAGGGATAGAGTGAGGTGAGGGAGGGATAGAGAGATATGGGAAGGATGGAGGGATAGAGAGGGAGGAGGAAGGGAAAGTCCTGAGCTGTGTTTCACTTCCATGCAGGGGAGAGAGAGGGCGAGGGATAACTTGAACATGTGGTTTGGAAAAAACAAAGAAACAGTCATTCCAGTATGTGTATGAGGCACCGTGGTTGGTTAGCTTTGACATTGTTTACAGTGTTTTCTTGTTTGTTGTTTGTTTTTTTGTTTTGTTTTTTGTGTTTTTTAAAGCTTATGACCCTTGTAACATTTTTTTTTTACCTTTTTTATACTTGTTCATAATGGAGGGAAAATTAATCAGGCACTGTTATAGATTTTTATACTGAAAGGGCTCTCTCAAAACAACCCAAACATCCTCCATATTTATAGATCTATGGGCATATTCATTTGGAGCACACATTGGGGTGTGATTTGGCATTTGCTTAATTGGGTGTTTGTTTGGATGAAAGTGTATGCACTTTATAACTTCTGAACGACCATTGCCTCTTTACACCCAGGAACTCGAGAGTGGATGTCAGCGAGCTACCAGCCTCTGGAGCACAAAGGAAAGCTCAGCATTTGTCTGCTTGACAGTGCTTGGCCAGTAGGGTCCCGCAATGTAACGCGATAAGGAGAAACATTCCTTGCTAGTTTTGCCTCCCTAACAAGTGGGAGCGCCAGAGTAAGTGCAACACTCAGTCTGGAATCTCTAGCAAAATATGGCAACTTGACACAGCCAGGATGCTCCCCTGCGCTCGTCTGACTGTATGACTCACCCAACACACCATGCAGCCATGTTTTTACAAGGTCAGCCACTTTGGGACCCCATAAATTACTGGTTTGGACTGCTCTAAAAACTTCCACATCACATATAAAATAATATTTTAATATCTGTGAATATATTAGGAGACATAAATGTATTTACTAGAGATACAAGAGATAAAGGGCCAGTTAGCCCATTTTCTCTATGACAAAACCATTGCAAAGGAGAGGTCAATTACCTCATCTTAAATTATGTTTGTTTAATGAAAGATGATTCAATTGTAAGTCTTGTGAGTGCAGCAGAGTTGTCTGTCATGGTGTTAGATTATGTAATGTATTAAATGTTTAAACTTTAACATATTGGGGAATTTTTGTAAATAATCAAATAAAGCTATCTTAAGAATCCCTCTGTTAGAGTGCTGTTACTTATTTTATGATGCAACATTTAGGTGGATGAGACCACATGTGTTGAAAATTGTAAAATAATAATTATTGAATAAATAGCCTTGAATCTAAATCCTACTGTATAAACACAACAGCATATATTTGACAATTAACATATGGAAACTGTTAACTGTTTTATAAATACATTCTTTACAGAAAGGCACACGAGCAACCAAGATATCTTCTATATGCCTGGCACTGTACTGAATGAGTCAGAGCAGGGAGCATTGTAAAAACATCTTAGAGAACAGATACCAAATAAGCATGCTGCAGCCAAACATGCAACAAGCCACATGGGATTGCACATAGTTTTAAATCAGAGGCAGTGCTGTGAGCATGAGGTGTGCCTGCAGCATGCCTCATTGACAGCTCACAATAGCAGCTCACTCTCCAGGCTTCTGTCCAGACTGGGTGCCCACATGCTCCCTCCCTCTCTCTGCCCCGGACCCCTCAAGCATGTCCGGGCCAGGATGGCTCCCCTGACACACTCCCCTCTCCCCCTAATAACCTCTCTTTTCATGGCAGTAAATTGACAGGCCACCGGCTGCACCTGAGGGCTCTGCTTCTGCTGCTGCTGATGATGATGATTCTCAAACAGGACAAATAGGCTTTTAATACTGGAGAAGAGACCCCAGGGACTGTCCCCAATCACACATCCATCACCATCCGCCGGTCCCTCAGGATCCCCCGCTCACAGCACTGCCTCTGACTCGCTACCTATCCCTCCTATCTCTCTCCCTCTGTGCTTCTCTAAATTCAATCTGATCACTCTCTCTCTCTCTCTCTCTCTCTCTCTCTCTCTCTCTCTCTCTCTCTCTCTCTCTCTCTCTCTCTCTCTCTCTCTCTCAATTCAATGCAATTCAATTCAAATTGGCTTTATTGGCATGACAATAAAAATAATTGTGCTGCCAAAGCACATACATGGCATAACCGACTAAAATATATAAAGACAAAGAAAAGATATAAATATAAATATGTTTTCTCCTCCGTCACTTCCTCTCTAGTGTGACGTGTTCACGGTTTGTCCCTCAGGTTATGACAGGTCTCCATGTATTGACCAGCCAGTCTGGCTGTGTGTTTGTCTTCCCCCAGGAGGATTGACAACTTCTGGGCATTGTGCATTTTGGGAAATTCTAAGACTGAATTGCCGAATTTGGGGAAGAGAATGTCCCTTATGTTCTTATATTTTTTAGTGTGTTAGGAAGTGAATCTCTGTCTCACAGTGTTTGTTTACCTGTGAAGGCCTTTTTCAATGGCCAGGTTGTGGTCACTGAGTCCCTTATGTTCTTATATTTTTTAGTGTGTTAGGAAGTGAATCTCTGTCTCACAGTGTTTGTTTACCTGTGAAGGCCTTTTTCAATGGCCAGGTTGTGGTCACTGAGCCGATATTTGGTCAGGATCTTCCTCTGCTTTGTGTTTCTGACAGTTACCAAATATTTTGCTATGGTGTCATTTTTATTCAGGGTCTGTCACAAAAACGGCTGCAGTTGGTGACATCAGACCACAACAGGGAACCAGCAAATAAACAACAGAGAGGTGGAGTTTGGTGAAGCTGAGCGATTGTTTTCGCTCAGCATTTTATAATTGAACAGACAGAAAATAAAAAGTTGTAAAGACAAACAAAACACAGGACACAGCACGGGCAGCCAAAACAAAACAAACTATACAGACAAACCTTGATATGGTCTGTTTGTATCATTCGACCATAAATAAAATTGATGATAAGATCGACAATGGGAGACAGAGGTCGCAGGGCAAGCCACGCAGGTGAAGTGGTTTGGTTGTGTTGCCCCAAGTGGGTGAAAACATGTTGCTTTTATGCAGCTGTACCGACACTCAATTGCTAATCAATCATTCAACTGGAGTCTCGGTACAACTGCATGTGAATTAATAAGTGCACTTCCCCGTGCTCACATATTACTACATTTTACCTGCACTTAAAGTGCTGTGCAATCCTCGTGCCTAAATACAAATATACATTTTAACATTCTTGCGCATACCCCATATTACATCCCGTGTACCAATGACTATACACCAACATAAACACACTACACGTAATATACAACACCAAAATACACACAGGGGTAGGGCAACATTGCCACATATACCCCCACCCCCATCCCCACCCCCTGCCTTGTGCGTAGCACATATGGCCTCAATGGCCACCTCAACTTTAAAATAACAAAAGTCTCACTCAAAGTCCTGGGCCAAGAACAGGGAATTTAAAGGGCTCATGGGTGGCAATGTTGACAGTAGCCAGGCTGCTACCGGCGATGCAGTGAGCAGACATGCTGACAGCTCCCAGACTGACTCCTTCAGACAGGGCAATTCCATCAGCAGAAAAGCTGCTGGGGTTGGTGGTCTCCACACCTTACCCCCTTCACAGCCGGCAGCTCTCTCTGATTGGACTCCAGCTCCCAGACCTCCTGCAGCGAAATTGCTGCGGGGGAAGGTGGTCTCCTGACCTCTCTCCCCTTCATAGCTGGCAGCTCCCTCTGGTGGGGTTCTGGTCACACTGACCCCTGGGGCCAAGCAGAGCTGCCGGCAACCCCAGGCGAAGCAGAGCCAGCAGCCCCAGGCGATGTGGAGCAACAGACAACCCCAGGCAATGTGGAGCAACAGGCAATCCTTGGGCGAAGCGAGGCAGACACCCTTGGGTGAAGCGAGGAGTGCATCCTTGGGCTAAGACGTGAAGGCATCCTTGGGCGGTGTCATGCAGGCATCCCCGGGCAGTGACGTGAAGGCATCCTCGGGCAGTAACGTGAAGGCATCCCCGGGCAATGGCAAACCCAGCTGCAGCTCCTCCCATAATGGTGGAGGCGGAACCAGCAGGTATTCACCTTCTGCTGGTCAAGGTGTCCAAGGCAGAGGCAGCTCCTGCTGCTCTGCTCCTGGCAGTGGAGGTGGGGGAAGCAGAGGCAGCTCCTGCTGCTCTGCTCCTGCTGGTGGAAGCAGTGGAGGTGGGAGCAGCGTGCAGTCTCATGACGATGGAGATGGGAGCAGCACGTAGTCTCCTGGCAAACGAAGGTGGGAGCAGCACATAGTCTCCTGGCAATGAAGTTGGGAGCAATGTGTAGTCTCCTGGTGACGAGGTTGGAAGCAGCGTGTAGTCTCCTGGCGATGAAGGTGGGAGCAGCGTGTAGTTTCCCCCTGTTGCAGGGGACTGGTGTGGCTCTCCCTCACTTGCAGGCGAAGAAATCTCGTCTTGGACATTGTTTGAACACTTTGTGAACCCTGCTAAACTTTACCGGCTTACATTGTTATGCTGTCTGTTTGTGCACACGGATTTGCCTTAGTTTTATTCTTGGTATCGTAAGGGACCAGAGTTCGGCAAATCGAATACACAAAAAAGTTGCACCCTGTGTATTCAAATAGGAAACTATTTGAAATTCCCATCCCTGATCCTAATAATAAAAACTATTAAAACAATATTCATAATAAAAAATAATAACAGTCCTACTTAGAGCGTTCTCGCTTGTGTAGCCTCTCCTAAGTCAGCACCAATCTTGCTGAGTGATACCAGCGAGTCCTGGAAAGATTGTAAATGGCATTTTTGACCTGAACACATCGGATCCCAAAATCAAAAAGTGTCCATCGGGACATCTTACTATGAGACTGGATATGATGTAAACGAAATGTTGAATTCATGACAAATAACCTGCTGTTTTATCTGCAAGTCTCGGAAACTGATGCCAAATAAGGCAAAGCATTATTTTTTTTCTCTGTCATAATGAAGCATCCACGATAAATGTTTGTCTTCATTTTTTTCATAATTACATTCTTTATGATTTATTGATTTCAGCGCTTTCCTTTTGGCTTATTGGTTGCTTAGTTGTAGAAAACCTGATTTGTAAAAGATTTGCCATGGGAACAAGTACCAACACAAGGATTAGTTTGTAGTTATGTTTTTAAAAAATGGTTTGTAAATTAATTTTCAGCTTTTTGACACACTGGCCCGTTCTACTGTATTTATGAAATGGAAGCCATACCTATACGATGGAATATATTATGTATATATATATATATATATATATATATATATATATATATATATATATATATATATATAATAGTTAAAATATTATTAGGGATAAATGTAACGGGAAGGCCATGGGTTAAAGTCAAACCCTATATATATATATATATCTATATATCTATATATATACGATAACAGTACAAACAGAGCTGTGTCAGCACTTTCAATGAGGTGGCAGACTGCAATGTACTGCACACAGATGTTACCTCTTTCTTTACCACCAAAAAATGATTTATAAATATTTTCTACTCATCCTCTTTCATCAAGAAGGCCACCACCATTGTGAGATTTTTTTTTCTCAATTCTTTCTGAATTTTGTACAGGGAGCATTAAATGCGTTTCTGATTTCCAGAGCCAGGCCTCTATGGGCTTCTTATGTAGCATGTGTCAATCTTTACTTTGCAGTCACTAATTGTGGCTTTTTAACAATGGTGAGGTAACCGGTCAGGGGGGTATGTAATAATCTAATTCATTTTCAGTTTTAATTTGTTCTTCCCAGTATGAATTATATTGGTAAACCAAGGCAGATTCCAATGATTGGAGCATTGTTTTCATACTAAGGGTTATTTACATCACACCCTTGAATTTGAACATTGCAGCGGGGTGATAGAAATGCAATCTAAGCTTGAGTTTCAGGTTTTATGAAGATTACACCAGATTTACACTTTTGCTTTTTGAATGATATGTAAAAAGGTGGATTAGTCCTAATTCTGCTCTACACAAATAGTTTGGGGGCATTTCTGTGCATGTTAGGGGTGTGCTGATACTCGTATGTTCTGAGTAATTGCCTTTAGGAATGAATTGTTGGCAGGTATTAAATAAATCAAAACACAAGTATGTATTTGTGTGTTGATTTCAAAACAAAACACTGCCCTTCACTCACCTTTACAATTCAGTACAAATCAATGGCAATTAACTTTCCCGTTGCATGTTTTAAAAGTTTTGCACTGCTATACTGCAATACCGAGGCCGTAAACTAAAAATGAATATATGTTGCAAAACTATCAAATGCAACTGATTTGTCACATAAACATGACCCTCCTTTTCTTAAACACAGGCTACTGCAGTCAAAACTGGGATATGAATTTATTTGTGGAGTTTAATCACAGATAACACCTTGCCCTGGACTACAACACTATGTAACACAATTTTTGTTCCTGGGTAGTAAGTGTTATATCCTAATTGCTTATGCCTCAAAAGTATAGAAAATGGCTATTATTACCCACAAACTTTGCTTTTGTGACCAGGACAGTGATATTTCAAAATATCACTATTTCCAATGGGAAAACGGGCAAATGTGTGTCTTTTTGTTCACATAAAGTCAGAAAAAAACAACATATGAATCCAAATTAACATGTATTTATACTAAAGTAATACAAAAATGACTACAAGAGATTTAGAAGTGAGTAGTTTTTTCGAGATTTACGATTATACTGTAAATACAGTATAATCATAAATCTCAAAAAACTAATCCAGATTAAAACCTCTCTGTCTGTTTCATTACCACACACCATCACCCCTGTACCCGTATCCACTCAGCCTCTTTGTCACAGACAGTTACTCAGAAAATATGAGTATCGACACATGCTTCTATCAGGCTCTCTCTCTCTCTCTCTCTCTCTCTCTCTCTCTCTCTCTCTCTCTCTCTCTCTCTCTCTCTCTCTCTCTCTCTCTCCATTCTTTCCCCCTCCCTCTTTTCCCCTCCCTCTTTCTCCCCATTTCTTCCTCTCTCCCTCTCAATACAGGACACAATGCCTCACTGCTTTATTTGTATAGCTTCAGTTCACAAAGCAGAATCCAAAGAGTGTTGGCATTGAGATGCGTCGCTCTGTAATCAATTAAAGAGACTTTCCTCGAAAACAAAGAATTATAGGAAAAATCTTTTGTAGCAAAAGTTTTGCTTTTGTGACTGAGGAAAAAAAGTTACAAGAAATAGATGTCTACAATTATTTATACCAGTCTGTATTATCTGGTGAATCCTGATCTCAGACTCCTACTATACCAGTCTGTATTATACTGTCAGAGAAATATTGGAGATTGGTGAATTCATTTATAAATATCAATTATACAAAAGTGTGAAACAGGTGATCGTTTGTAGAACAAGATGAGATTGGGTTTTACACACTGGTTTCATGGTACAGATTGAACTGGCTCCAGAGATGTTATTGGAACAAGACGAGATTCAGTTTTACATGCTGGTTTCATGGTACAGATTGAACCGGCTCCAGAGATATTATTGGAACAAGACAAGATTCAGTTTTACACACTGGTTTCATAGTACAGATTGAACCGGCTCCAGAGATGTTATTGGAACAAATAATCTTATTGCAGCACCTCAACGTCCTGCGAGGGGTAATTGTTTGTTTCATGTTGGGGTCTCTGTTAGGAATCAGTCATTAGGGTTCCAATGCAATCTAGCAATCTAGTGATGGGCAGCACTAGAGCAGACACATACACATACACACACTCACACACACTCACACACACACTCGCACACCCACTCACATAAACTAATACACACTTACACCTACACACACACATATTCATATACTCATAACACACACACACACACACACACACACACACACACACACTCACACAAACACACACTCACACATACACACACTCATAACACACATACACGGACACACTCACACTAAGACACACACACACATACACACACACACAGACACACTCACAAACACTCACACTTAGGCATATGTACTGATATGGTTCCTGTATGCCAGTTAATAAGAAGAGATGAAGTTAAAAGCTCTAAATTTATGAATGGAGGTGAGTCTGGCAGTGCGCAGGGTCGCTGGTTCAGGCCAAGCCTCCTCCCTGTCACACCAGCCTGTCTGCATTTTTACCTAAACTGCTGTTGGACACACAATTGGACAAACAATATACAGCACATGCCTACATGATGGCTACATGTGTTAAGTAAATTCTGCACGTAGGTTACAGGCCCAGTGAAGCAACTGAGAGGTAATCAGTGAGGCATAGCTGTGTATTAAATATCTTGCAGACTCCTCACGTTGATCCCAGAACCACTTCAAAACATTGCAAACACCATAAAACAGTAAGGGAAGTGTGAAGAAACATTTCAAACACCATTGAAGCTGCTTACCCTTTAAAGTATGAATGTGTACCTCTGAATATGTTTCCTAACAATTTCCTAGTATGATTATTGCAGGATTCATACATAAAAATACCAATAAAAGAATACTATGTCTTACAGGATTATTTATTTATTTTTTTTTTTTTTGACATATTTCAAAATCAACAGATGTTTTGCAAAGCCTGGTCTTGAAAATGTTTTATATCATCCACATAGAAGCGTGACAGCGGTAACTTTTCTAAGTGGAGTGAAGGGCACCTATGTTCAATGATATGATTGGTGGGAAGGCAGAGGCAGTGGGAGATAGGAGAGCATCCCCTCATGCTGAGAGACAGCTGTTCATCACAGCTCGCTATTAACAACCTCGTCAATCTGGAGCTGTCAAGCTGTCAGTCACTCGGCAAGACCACTTAACAGGCAGAAGAATCACTATGAAACAGGTTTAATCTCATTGCTGATCACAGGGGACTGTGCTGCAGCTGAGCTAGACAGGGTCCCAGTCTTCTGGGGCTTTAAAGAAGCACAGTAAAACTAATGATTTTGTGTGTCTCGCCAAAACACTGCAAAGTCATGAGGATTTTGACTAATGTTCAAGTAGATCTGTGTCACAGACTGCGTTTAATGTTGGACTGTCCCTCCTAAAGAAAGATTATTCCAAGTTTAGTGCTAATTGGGGTCTATGAAATCAACTGTTGATATTAAGTTCTGCGTTAAATTAAGCTTAGTGTTACAATTTGGCAAATATTATAACAAGAAGTATTTGGAACAAGATGTCTTTAAAGGAAAACTAATAAGAAACATCTGCAGACCACTTCAAAGACTGATAGATTAAATTAGTTGTTTTTTTGCCTGGTTTGGTACCTTTAATGGATTTATTTTTGAAAAAAATAATAATGATTTTGAGTAACAAAAAAAAAAAACAATTTGAGAATCTATCCTCTTGTCTAAATCTAACTTCAGTAATGAAAATCTTTATTTATTGTTAATAGCAGCTTTGCGCATGTTGAGGATTTTGTTGGTTCTTCATTATTTGATGACATATAGATCACTTCCTCTGCAATAAGAACCAAAAACTCATATATATGTTTCTATAGCATTAAGCAATGTATCCATTATTATATGCAGTGTTTGGGAAGTTACTTTTAAAAAATAATCTGTTACAACTGACTTTAAAGACACTGTAACTAGCTACAGTTGCAGTTACAAATAGTTACTTTTCATGCAAAATTTACATTTTAAAAAAAAATTGTTTTGGTCAGGCTGCATTGCAAAATATTCTTTAAAGATCCAGCTATCGAGCCCCCTTGTTCTCTCCATTTTCTTGCAAGATGATATAAAAAGCGTGTTCATGTGACAAGTAAGGTTTGATATGTACTGCTGAATCACTTTCTGATTTACATGTTATGCATTAGCCATAGTCAGTTATTCTTTTCACTTAAAATGTCATTCATTACCACATTTAGTAACATGTCTGAAAAAGTAACAATGTTTTACAACACTTACAATTCAGACAGACAGTCAGCTAATGAGGTAACAGCACCAGTGAGAATCTCATCAATGTATGAAAATTTTACTTTTTAAAGGTATGGTGAAAACTATACATTTTGGGCTGGTAGTGTGTTTTTCAGAAAACTGTCTCCCTTGTCAGTATTAACAGCCTGGTAAGTCTGGAGTCATTTAATTTTGTCTACACTTAACCAGACTATGTTATTGCTTCATTACAGTAAAAGAGGTTTCCATCACAATGAAGGGTGGCCAGTGATAAAGCTGCAGTGATCCATCCTCCATCTTGAATGGGTGTCTCTTTCCCAATGAATATTGTGTTGAGCTACAGTGCCTGTTTTAACAAATCATTTTGCTTCCTGAAACCATGACTTTAATCTTAACCATGATTCAAAATCAGCCAACCAGATGACAAAAAGACACTTATTCAGTGCGTAGCAACATCCCAAATCCAACAAAAAACATGTAAATATACTAAACCATACAGTTTTACTGCTAAACATGTCAGTTGTACTACAGCCCCAGGTGAAACATGCATTGCATTTCAATTAGATGTATCTATGTGCTATGGTTCAGTTCTAGACAACACATCTGAACTCCTTTATTAAAGTTTTTACTCAGTAACCGAGAGCTCCTACTTGAGTATACAGTGGCTTGCAAAAGTATTCAGACCCCTGACCAATTCTCTCATATTACAGAATTACAGATGGTACATTGAAATTTCGTTCTGATTGATATTTTGTTTTTAAACACTGAAACTCAGAATCAATTATTGTAAGGTGACATTGGTTTTATGTTGGAAATATTTTTAAGAAAAATAAAAAACAGAAATATCTTGCTTTCATAAGTATTCAACCCCTGTACTGTGGAAGCTCCCAGTTTGCACCAATGAAAGAAATTGCCCTAACGAGGACACAATTACCTTACCATTGGCCAAAGAGCATTCTACAGAAGTTAGAGATAAAGTAATACAAATACATAGATTAGGGAAAGGGTACAAAATAATATCCAAGTGTTTGGATATCCCAGTGAGCGCAGTTGGATCAATAATCAGGAAGTGGAAGCTGTATCACACCACCCAGGCACTGCCAAAAAGGCCATCCCTCAAAACTCAGCACTTAAACAAGAAGGAGACTTGTGAGAGAAGCCACAGAGGGCCAACAATCACTTTGAAGGAGTGACAGAGTTCAGTGGCTGGGAGTGGAGTAATGGTGCACCAGTCAACCATATCAAGAGTTCTGCATAACACTGGCCTGTATGGGAAGGTGGCAAGAAAGAAGCCATTACTCAAAAAGTACCATCTGAAAGCACGTCTGAAGTTTGCCAGAAAGCATGAGAGTGACCCAGCTGCGATGTGGGAAAAGGTTTTGTGGTCAGATGAGACCAAGATAGAGCTTTTTGGCCAAAATTCAAAGCGCTATGTGTGGAGCAAACCTAACACTGTCCATGCCTCAAGACACACCATCCCTACAGTAAAGTATGGTGGTGGCAGCATCATGAAAAGGAGATGCTTCTCATCAGCAGGGACTGGGCATCTTGTTACAATTGAAGGAAGAATGGATGGAACAAAATACAGGAAAATACTGCAAGAGAATCTGCTTCAGTCCAAAAAAAAACTGAAGCTTGGCAGGAAATTCACCTTTCAGCAGGACAATGATCCCAAGCACAATGCCAAAGCAACATTGGAGTGGCTCACGAACAAAAAAGTGAATGTCCTACAGTGGCCCAGTCAAAGTCTTGATCTCAATCCCATTGAGAATCTGTGGCACTATTTGAAAACTGCGGTCCACAAGCGTCGTCCAACCAACCTGAACAACCTAGAGCAAATCTGCCAAGAAGAATGGGCCAAAATCACTCTAACACTGTGTGCAAAGCTGGTACATACTTACTCCAAAAGACTTAAAGCTGTTATTGCAGCGAAAAGTGGCCCTACCAAATATTAATGTGTGGAGGTTGAATACTTATGCAAGCAAGATATTTCAGTTTTTTATTTTTCTTAAAAATATTTCCCGACATAAAACCAATGTCCCCTTACAATAATTGATTTTGATTTTAAGATTTTTTAAATAAAATATCGAACAGAATGAAATTTCAATGTACCATTTGTAATTTAGTAATATGAGAGAATTGGTCAGGGGTCTGAATACTTTTGCAAGGCACTGTATATCTCAAACAATATGGCAATTATCATTTAGAGATATCTGAAATTATATTTTAAGATATCTTGAAATATTTAGCGATATCTCTAAATAATTTACATTACATTTACATTACATTTAGAGATATCTAAAAATGAAATAGAGATAGCTCAAATTAATTTACAGTTATCTTTATATGATCTTTTGCTAACATGTTAGCTTGCAAAACTGTCATTTTGAGACATCTCTAACTAACTTCCTGTCCAGTTAGAGATATCTTAAAATGAATAGGAAGTTATTTTGAGATTTCTCTAAATGAACAGGAAGTTATTTTGAGATATCTTTAAATGAACAGGAAGTTATTTAAAGATATCTCTAAAAGATGTACAGATATCTTTAAATGTACAGGAAGTAAGTTTGAGATATCGTAAATTGAATTTCAGATATCTGAAAAGTATTTAGCGATATCTCCGAAACATTTAGAGATATCTTCAAATTAATTAAAAATAACTGAAAATGCATTTTAGATATCTTATTTCAACCTCTGTTTAAAGATATTTGGATATTCTTTTTAGATGCCTGTAAATGTATTTTAGATATCTGGAAAAAATGTAAAGATATCTTAAAATATTTAGAGATGTCTATCAATGAATTTGAGATATCTCTAAATGATTTGGCTTGTCATATAATTTGGCAAGTGTGTGTGTGTGTGTGTGTGGGTATATATATATATATATATATTATATATATATATATATATATATATATATACTATATATATATAGTATATAAAAGAAAATTAAATTCAATAACATTTGTTTCAAGTTTTATTTTTTTTTAATGTTGTTAATTCTTTTTATATACACTAGATTTAGACCACGAAAGTAAAACTAGTTTTAAGAAAACTAGTTTGTAAACATATTTGGTTGTCTTCAAGAAATGATTTATTAAACATGTTGACTGAAGTGCAATGCAGTTGTTGGTCATCCATACTTATAGAAGACCTAATGGGATGTGCAGAAATACTAAAAGCTTGAGGTAATCATGTCAAAATGTTTCTGAAAGAGTTTTTACTAAGTTTCTATTAGCATTACTGCATATTAAAGGTATGGCAAATAGATCTGTGCACTTTTGTAAATACAAAACGTGTTGTAAGTGACACACAGATTTATTTAGTTTGTTTCTCAAAAAAATGCTTTAAATGCAGTTTTATAACACTTATGTGTAAGATATGCTGTTGTTACTAATGAATGCATCACAGAGTGAACAGTATATTTAGCACACTATCTACTATTCTCAAGGGTGTAGTATCTGAGATAAGAATAAACAAGAGTAACCTAATAACGTGGCTGAAGAAACTGAGAAAGTCTTATTGTCAAAACATTTGTCAGTGGATGTTTTATTTATTTTCACACTGTAGTGCTATTCACTGTTTAATAGTTATGGATGTATATATGAAGTAAGCCACAGGGACCCTGGTGTAATAATTATAATGCAATGTGCAGTTTGTCTTCTATTTAAAATGAAATGTGAATGCACTATTAGGAGTCATATGTATTAGAGGTGTTTCTTACAAGTTTTCTTACATGCATTATTTTGCTTTTCCCAAAAATGGTGCAAATTGCCCTTGATAAAAGTGTCCCAGTGTGGGGAGTGGGGTTGCTATGATTGCCAGGCGCAGGGCTATTTGGGGGTCAGCCCTGCTGATTGTCTCCCTAAACTAGTACAAATTGGAGCTGTAATACCCGGAGATGGGACTGGGGGGTCCATGCACGCAAAGCTGCCATAATCCGTCTGTTCGACTGCAACTATTGTACTGCTAGAGGACCTCTGGAGAGTTCATTATGTCAGCGCTTGTAAAACTGTCCTGTTTGTTAAGTTGATCTCTGTTCTGAGAAGACAGAGGGGAAGAGGGAGGGAGTGAAGGAGAGCTACCCTTCCCAAATCAACTTTAGTGGCACTACATTGACAATGCTTCTGCATTGTGAGGCTTCATCACAAGGGCAGTTGAAATAGGATAGGGCTGCTATTGTAAAGCATTACTAAATAGAAGCTTAGAAATATAATTTGACATTTGCTTCAACAAGTTTTGACATTTTCTTTGTTGTATGTACAACTATGGTTTCCATCACCTAGAATTTTAGGATTGATACATAATTAAAAAATATATATTTACTTTCATGGTCAAAAGTCTGCTTTGATGCAGATTCATTTCAAACCCTGTTTATGGCCTCTTCACAACCCATAGAATCTTAAGATCAATCTGTCAAGTTGCAGCCTCTCTGTTGGTATTAACAAAGTGGCTATAGGCTGTTTTCCTTACTGTTATTTTTTTTTATTTTCATTGTCTGTAAGGAAACTTTCCATTTCCGCAATGTCTACTGATTTAAAGTGTTAATATTCATTAGGTAGGTCTGTGTTGTTTCCTACCATTACTGGTGTTAATGAAAGGGCTGTAGGGATAAGTATCGGTCTAATGAACGCATTAAGGGCGTAGGGATAAGTACCTTTTAAGCCAGATGGTACCTGGCGTTTCACCTTCCTAAATGTTTCACAAAGATATAATATATATTTGTACTATATATATATATATATATATATATATATATTATATATATATATATATTATATATAATATCTATGAATATGCTACTTTAAAACATGTATAGTTGTAGTATTGATTGAACTATTAAAGCGCAGCTCTCACGTGAATTTCAGCAGCACACCACTGGATTGGAATATAAACAAAGACATTTTAAACTTATCCCGGTGAGTATGTTATCTACTCATGTTATCCACTCAAGTGGGATAACAAAAATGGACCTCACGCTAGATACAGTATACCCAAGCTAAGTGCCTCAAATAAAAAAAAAATGTAATTTAGAACATAAGAAAGTTTACAAATGAGAGGAGGCCATTTGGCCCATCTTGCTTGTTTGGTTGGTAGTAGTTTATTGATCCCAGAATCTCAAACAGTTTCATGAAGGATCCTAGGGTGTCAGCTTCAACAACATTACTGGGGAGTTGGTTCCAGATCCTCACAATCCTGTATGTTTTTAGTGCCATGAACAATGATATTTACTGAGTTTTGTAACTTACTTAAAAGTGTCACTGAAAATGTAAGCCCTCTTGAAGCCCCTAATCTAGTGAAGATAATAACGAAATGCTATAGCAACACATTGAAAACATTAAACTAATTAACTTAATTCTTGACATGAAGCTTTACTGATGTCTTCTCTTGTTCATAATAATTGTATAAATTGATTCTTAAACTAATGGGTGACCAGAAAGTGTATAGATTTCCTATTGCAATAACCACTGGATTCATAGTTTTATTTCAAGAGCAATATACCAAAATACATAGCAAAAAAATCAAAGACAAGCACTACTACTACTACTACTACTACTCCAGCAAAAAGAGAGACCTCCTCATCAATCTGCTCCTGGCTCTTGCTAAACTGTCCATTTACAAGACCAGGAAGCGTAAGATGAGCGGGGAAGGTCTCTTTGACTGCGGGGCCATGTTCAGGGCCCTCCTCTGGTCTAGGGTTAATTTAGAGCACGCCCACGCAGAGTCTGCTGGTGACATGACTGGTGACAAATTTAATTTATAGTCCTTTTTTTGACCAGTTTTCTTTAAATTAGTTATAAGCCCATTCCTTTTTGCATCCTCAAATTGAGGATGTTAATGAGAATTTTTTTCTCCAGCCGTCATTTGATGGCTGGAGATGTCCTGTACAATCTGTATCATTTTGTGTAATAGAGAAAAATTAGTAGGAAACAATCCTGAATTTAAGGAGTCCAGTGTATGACTAGGGGCTTCATTACTAGTTGTGTAAAATTAGCAGTTGGACAGGTGGAAATTCACAAAAGATTTTTACTCCAGCACAATGAACTTGATCAGTTTTCTATGAAAACCTGAAAACGTGAATAGTTTTTTTTTTTCCTTTTTAATGAATAATGTGGTAATGGTTTTGAGAATCTCTGCTAAAAATGGAATATGTTCAACAATCCTAGAGAGAGGGAGAAAGATAAAGAGATTGCTAGAGAGAGAAAGAGAAGACAGAGAGCTACTGAACACCCATTTCAGGTGTCTGCAAGTGTAAGAGACATCCTCATCGAGATCCCCACAGTTGCAAATGAATAACTAAGTTTTACACTTCAATGTGTTAATCTTTTAATCACATACCCTTTTGAAAAACTACTCTGCAGTGCACTTTTTGAATAAGCAATATACATCCCAATTATAAAAGAAAAAACAGTTCCACTGTAATGCACATTCCTTCAGTTATAAAGTTCAAATAGTTCTTCTTCTTCTTCTTCTTCTTCTTCTTCTTCTTCTTCTTCTTCTTCTTCTTCTTCTTCTTCTTCTTCTTCTTCTTCTTATTATTATTATTATTATTATTATTATTATTATTATTATTAAACCTCCACAGCCCACAATGTACAGTTGATGTTTTCTTAAATGTAACCAATTTATTTATGAGATTTATTGTTGTGTATATTAATCACAAACATTTAATGTGTCACTTCTTGAAGGTTTATTTTAGCAAATAAACCAAGCTAAAACGGTTCGAATGTGCCTAAATGTTTTTCTGAATATGGATATAATATATAATATATCTATATATATATATCTAGATAGTGTATATATATATATATCAATATAATACATATATTATATAATATATATATCGTATAGATATATATATATCTATAGATATATCTATATATATATATAGATATTATATCTATATCTATATCTATATCTATATGGGTCCTGTGCGTTCTAAAGAGCCATGTGGTTGTATTTACATTCTATATAGAACTGAAAAACAAAGGGATCTATATAATGGGTTGTGGATAAATCAATTAGAGCCCCCAACCCCCCCCCCCCCCCCCCCCCCCCCCCCCCCCCCCCCCCCCCAACCCCCCCCCCCCCCAAAATAAATAAATAAATAAATAAATAATAATTAGAGGCTCCAAATGGAATGCTTTGTATATTCAGTCAGTCTTTTGTTCACAATATAAAACTGACGCTGACTCTCCAGATGACCAAATTACTAACATTGTACATACAATGACACCATACACGTGTTAAAATCCGTGTGTTAGATCTCTGGTTTGAGCTCTCGGTGTAGAATAACTAAAAACATGTGCCATGATGTAGCAAACAGAATAATCGCGAGTGCTTAGCCAGCCTGGTGGAGACTCGTTTCAATGAACTTTCTTCATTTCGTTTGTATCTGCTTCACACCTGCTGAGGTGTAAGGTTGCCGTCAACTCGCCTCCCAATGGGCAGGGGAAATAACGCGCTGATTACGTCAAAGTGACTGGGACAACATTTAGAACCTTATTTACTCAAATAGTAGCGGACAGGAGATGCTCATTAGGACACCGTCTGTCCTGTCGAATGTTGTGAGCGCGTTTATTGGGCACAATGCGATATAATGAAACGAGTGCGGGAGTGGAGGGCTCTGCGGGGAGTGTCTCATTTCAGCACCTTGGACAAGGCTTGAGGTTTAGCAGGTGGTCTGCGGCAGCTAAGATTAGTACAAGGAGCGCCACGTGTAATACATGCAGGCTATTATTGCATACATGAAGAGAATATGAATACATAAACTGAAAGAAGGAACACATTAGCGCTCACTAAAACAAATATATTAAAGAAGCCGCACGAGCTGCTGCAGATGTTGTTGGTTTTATTTCAGATATTTTCTGGATATTCATTTAGAGATAGCGACAGAGATGCGATTGAAAATGAGAATGAGAAAAACAAGGCACATGATAATGCTGTACTGTACATGGAATAATACATTTAAAACTGTTTCCAATAAAAAAAAATAAAAAAAAACCTTGTTAGCTATGGAGTGGCAGATTTATGACAGGATTAAATGAAAGACAAACCTTGACATAAGCTTGAGTTTCATAATTGTTCCTTTGGTTCTGAATTAACTTTAAACAAATCAATGATCTCGTTTGTATAATCTCTTGTTCGATATTAAGTATTATATTTCCAGTTAGAGCATTGTTACACCTGGTGTTTCCACTAGTATTTGGATAACCAAATAAAACACATACCCATGTCTCACATTTTTTTTTTTTTTTTTTTTTTTTTGCATTTGTGAATGTAGACCTGAAAACAATGGGCTGAGGTGCAATGACACAATTGCCTCGACTGACTGATTCGGTTTGTTTTAACCAGACTCTTATCAGATTCTCCTCTAATAATCAAACCGTTTTCTGACATGTACATGTGGGACTGTAGTGTTTGCATGTATTAATAGCTGACAGAAAAATAAAAATCTTACAATAGAATATATCGATAAACTGTGATGAGAGGAAAACATACCACACAGAACAAATGTAAAGTGCAGAATCACAAAAAAAAAAAAAAAAAAAAAAAACTTTGCACGGCTACTTGGTTGATGATCAGATAAGTTGGAACTTGAAATCCAGTAATTTCTAGAACTAAACACACCTAAAGAAGAAATCATTGGCGGTTGTTTCTTCGTCTTCATTTAACACATGCATTGTTCTTATGTTATTTAAAAAAAAAAAAACAGCAACTTGTGTTTATAGGATTTAAACGAATCCATGCAGTATGTGCATTTCTTGTATGAAACCGATTTGTTCAAGAACTTCCCGTTTTAAAGTTGAGAATGATACATTAAATAGAGTGCTAAAATAGGGTTCAGTTTGTAAGCTCTTTTGTTTGAGAATGTACAGCAAACACATACAAAAACAAAACAAAATGTACAAATATGATGTCATATAATATAATATTAAAAGGTGTTTTGTTTGTTTGTTTGTTTGTTTGTTTAATCCGTTGCATAAGATGCATTTTGAAGTATTTAACATATTGGGACGTTACCAATGGTGCTAAATATTTTGGAGTCAAGCGCGTCTTGAAAATATTTATTTCGTATTATTATTATTATTATTATATTATTATTATTTTATTATTATTATTATGTATTATTAAAGAACAAAACTTGTTTTTTTTGCAAAAAGATGCAAAATAAATGTGTGCCTTATTTTCTCAATTGTGTTTTTTTTTTTTTTTTTTTTTTTTTTTTTTTAGTTAGGCCTAAGTAAGGTATACCTTCAAAATACATTTAAGACGCAAACTACAGCAAAGCAACCTTTAAATATAGCATTCACAATATAATAATGTTAATAAAAATAAACATTGGTGGGTAACTTTACAACTTGTCGCATAACGTCATTTTTTTAGCACATGGTGAGCATATAATGAACAAAAGCAACATCTCTGCTTTGTTTAAGTATGTTGCACATCGCTTTAGTGGGTTATAAGTAACCACTGCAATAACAGAAGCAAGGCTGTAAAGAAATGTCCTTGAAGTTTTTGTTTCTACTAAAACTTTTGAGTGGGGTGTATAAAATACTGTCCACACACCGTATTTGATGTGATTTTAATTGACATCACGGCTGGCAAGTGTGTGCTACAAGGCTTAACCAATTCTATTCAGTGTGAAAATATGAAATTCGAATAATTCATTAACAATGACAGCATTTAATTAAAGTCTGAATCAAAGCTATTACATGCTTGTAACAACACCCTCACACAATAATATACCATCTGTGGACAATAGATGTCAGTATAACAGTCTGTTGTTGTTCATCTTTGGGGGAAAATAATAACGCCACAGTTTAGCCTATATCTGTAAGCACTATACAATACTATACAATGAGTTACAACGCAAATTAATATTCAGATACACCCGATGTTTCAAATAAAACGGGGCACAGAACCAAACTCTCCGGGTCTGTTCCTATTATGTAAATATAGATTCTACATCAGTTATGGGATCATTGAGCAGTTTTGTGTAAACAGGAGGGAAATAGTGGTCTGCATCCTCGACAGGTGAATGGAGTCTTGGGCGCACACTCTTGGCACAGCCCTGGATTGTATTCTTGTTGGAACTCAGAGAGGCTGCTCGGAGCAGTGCCCCAGTGAGACTGCACTGTGAGAACAGCTCGAGTAATTATGTCCAAGCAGGAGTCTTATCCGTCACCCTGTGAACTCTTCAGGGCCTGATAAACAACCTGCTGAGACCACGGGGTTCAAATTATATTCATTTACCGACTTCTAAATCATCTTTACACTGCACAAGTATTATTATTATTATTATTATTATTATTATTATTATTATTATTATTATTATTATTATTATTATTATAACCAGCAATGGTAGGCTTGCTGAGAGTAGGTGTCCTTCTACGAAACAATGTATTTGCCAATAGTTTTCCCTCTGTTTTATTTACAGTCAGTCCGCAGTGTATTGTATGCAATGTATTTACAGTCTGTGTGTGTGTGTGTGTGTGTGTGTGTGTGTGTGTGTGTGTGTGTGTGTGTGTGTGTGTGTGTGTGTGTGTGTGCAGTACATGCCGCTTGAATAGTCGCCCAGTAACCGTACCGCCACTGTCACAGGAAAGACTTTCCTGAGAAGAGAAAGGGTTTCTTCCAAGGAAAAGCCCGGGTGCACGTCCAGGCCACGTGCTTGCTGGTTCTTCAAGGGAAGCGCGGTTACAGCTCTGCCCGCAGGCTTCTTCACTTCTCCTCCTGCGATTGTCTGGAAGTGCACAGCATTCCCTCGTCGAGGACAAGCTGCAGCTTTTTTATAATTAAGATTCACAACACCTTCCAAACAAAGACAAACGAGGCCGCGAATAGCAGTATCACAACACACACTCATTAGTATGCATACATTAGTAAAACGGGATTAGCCAAATATATAGATCTGTTTTTCAGCACATACAGAATGTTTACGGTATATGGGAGAACGGTGGTTATTTAAATACAAATACTTGAATGGAAGCAGCAGTTTTATCTAGCTTTGTTCGCTCATTAAATATTTGAAATAGTTATTATTTGGACTGCGCGTCAGGAATGTTTACTTTTCCCTTAGAAATCAATTATTTCAAGTTCAAAATGTATGTAAGCTCTGATCAAGTCGTGAGTAAATAATGTTTTTTGCACCGTATAATAAAATACATAAACTATAACAAGATGTAATACTACATCAGGAACATGCATTCACAGAACTTGAAAGCAATAGATTTTGTAGACTCAAAACGCAAGACAAAAAATTAAAAAAGTTTTAAAGAAGCCCGTCCTGATATCAGATTTGAAATCGGTGAGAATTGTTTTTGGCACTGTTTGAAAAAGGGCACAGCCTACTCGGCCACATGAATACATTTTACACTGTAATGATAGCTTTGTTACTTAGCTTTTGTGTCAAGTATTTTTTTAACTACCTCATAATTATGATATTATTTTATTTATTTGCTTTAATCAACGGCTGTAGTAGGCATAGTGAGAAGATACTTGCACACTCGTTAATGGTGTCCTTATTAGACAAATAATTAAACAGTTGTTATCATAATATTACAAAATAAATAAGTACAATCGGTTGTATTGTAAAAATAACAATTGGTTACATTCCTTTTATTTTCTAAAAAGTATAAATGAAATAATAACATTTCTGTTTGGCAATAACGAAACCTTATAATAATAATAATAATAATAATAATAATAATAAATAATAATAATAATAATAATAATAATAATACGATTATTTTTATTTCGCAAACTCTTCTCCGGAACGTTTGTCTATAACTGCGAGCAAATGCTTTACTGTTGTGGTGGCCTTTGTTAACAGCCTTCTTAATGAGAAAATGTATTAATATATACATGACTGCTCTGAGCTGACCGTGTGGCACAGTCGAGATTTCTCTGTAAACACAGGTGACAGGAAAAGGAGGGGGTATTTTAATTTTCCAGAATTTCCAAAAATGAAAGCCTTGTGTTGTTTAATATTAGTAAGGCTATATACAGCTCAACGAGCACGCCTATTAATTTTAATAATGTGTACAAATACGCCTATTAACTAAGAAAAAAGAATAAGGACCTGTTTGGGAAAAACGAAAGAATAAAGATAATAATAGAATAATAAAAATAATAAAGAAAATAATAATAATAATTAATGAAAAGAAGAAATAGATACATGAAAGAAGTTAAAGGAGATTGAAGTAAAGATTTCTAATAACAGCTCAACGAAAAAGTAGGGGGTCGGTATTTTTTTTTTTTTTTTTTGTTTATTGGGGGTCGGTGACAAAAGTAAGAAATAAGGAAAAGAAAAAGGAGGGGTTAAGAGAGGATTTTTAAAATTTCCAGAATTTCCAAAAGAAAAAAAAAACTGGAAAGTATGGAAAAAAAAGAAAGACAAAAACCTAAACGTGCACACCGATTCTTTTATCCTAGAAATTTAAAGTGTTCTGTACCTCTTTGTGAACAGATGCAGAGACCAATTGACAAGTTACCTACAGCAAAGAACGGAAAGAAAGGGGGAGAAACTGTAATAAGGGGAGAAAAAATTAAAGTGAGAAAGAGAAGGAGGAAACAAAAAAAAAGAAGAAAAGAAAGAACCAAAGAAAAACAAAAAAAAAAAAAAAAAAAAAAAAAAAGGGGGGGAAAGAAGGGGGGGGGGAAGGGGAAAAGGGGGGGGGGACATAAAGAAGCCCTCCGAACGGACGAAAAAAAAGAAGATATAATAAAAAAGAAATCTGAAAAACAACCAGTGGAGGGAAAAGGAAAATAAAAAAAAAAAGAAAAAAAAAAAAAGGACAGAAAAAGAAGGAAGGAAAAAAATAAGAACAAAGGAACAAAGAAAAAGAAAGAAAAAGAAAGAAAGAGAAGAAAGAAAGAAAGAAAGAAAGAAAGAAAGAAAGAAAGAAAGAAAGAAAGAAAGAAAGAAAGAAAGAAAGAAAGAAAGAAAGATTAGGATTATGCAGCATGACACCTAACAGCGGTAGTAAACTGCTCTCATCTGTATTGATGCTCTGGGATGTCTTGCTATGAAAGTTGACAGATTTCAGCTATAATGCAGAGACCGCCTGTTCGGGTCACATTCACACCCCCTTGTGAAAAACAACACTTGTGTCGGAGCTCTGCGCTCACAATTAAAGCAGTTGCTTTCTCAGGCAGGAGTCGACACGATGGTTTTATTGGCTGGTATTTTCCGCCTGGCTGAAATCAAAGGGGGGCTGCAATGAATGCTGTATACTATTTTAATATACAATACGTAATACAGCCACTCATGGAAAAAACAAAACAAAACACAAGACATGGAGAAACACGTTGGGTATTTTTAAGGTTAAAAATACCAAGGATGCGAGAAAAATGAAAATAAAGAAATGGGACACATTGCGCACCTGCATCTTTGAACTGTAAGAAAAGCTGTGAAAGACGGAATGGCTGGATTACTGCATTGGAAAGGCTTTGTTTTCATTTTCTGAAAAAAAAAAAAAAAAAAAAAAAAAAAAATAGGCAAACCTACCGCTGAAAACCCTTCCCTGCCCGGCAGACTATTTGGGATAGCAACATTAAAATAGTGTTCAAATAATAATAATAATAATAATAATAATAATAATAATAATAATAATAATAATAATAATAATAATAATAATAATAATCTTGCCTGGAGCAATGAAACTTGGTGCTTCATGACATTTTGATATTTAGCAGTTGCTTACTAAAATTAACCTTTCATTTTCAATTATTTTAGGCAATCTGTCACATTCCCTGGGAGAAATGAATATAATGTTGCAGGTGGATTTGCAGAAAAAGAAATATAGGCTATACAATATTGACTTGAGTTTCTGGTGCAATTTAAAATAATACGAAAGGGCGCATGTGATATGTGTTTATAGAGCTACCTGTGAAATGGACGCGGCTTATAGCAAATTGGATCTGCTTGGTCTGTAGATATGTCCGTGCTGAACTTGGCTGGCACACATGAGTATCGGCTTCCACGGTCAAGCCTCGGGAAATACATGGAAGCTCATTAGCCCCAATGGACTGAAAGGGTAAAGGTTATACTGCTTCCAAACTAGTGCTGTGGGGCACAGATAAGAGAGGGGCTTGGAAAACACGACTGAGGAAATGTCACCTCTCCTTGAAAATGTATTTTCAAAAGAAAAAGATTTTATATTTAACTGAAGAAATACGGCCTGTCAACATGGTTGATTATTCTACTGAAAAAAAAGCATTATTGTTATACTAGTAGGAAAAATGTTACATTGTAATATTAAGGTTATGTTATTAGGCAAAATGGTACATTGTAATGTTATTGTAAGGCTATTCCTTATATTATTATTATTATTATTATTATTATTATTATTATTATTATTATTATTATTATTATTATTACTCGTACTGCTACATACTGTATTTTGTTCGTGTTTTTTCAAACGTCTTTAAGTTTAGAAGAAAGAGCTGAGATATGGTTTCCCGAGTATATGGGCCTCTCTTTCATCATATTGAATGAGCCAGTGTTCAATTTATTGCGGAGAGAAATGGCTTCGTCATTCAAGTTTAAAACCCGCCGCAAATATTTCTGTCTGGCAATAACCATGTTAAAACGTTTGATCGGGTGCCTCCTTTTACTTTGACCCAACAGTATAGCTTGATCTGTTCAAGAATCGTGAACCTTTAACTATGATTACAAAGTATGGGCTTATCGGCCATGTGCCATTTTCAGTAAGTAATTAAAAATCGGAATTATTATTACTGTTATTTATATGTTATACCCGGTCATTAACAGATGTTTTGTATATAGATATTACACAGATAAAAACGACACTTCTGACAATATACTTAATACACTGAATTTAATTAACAGCAATATTATTAATATTACTGCTACTGCTGCTACGAAGAAGAAGAAGAAGAAGAAGAAGAAGAAGAAGAAGAAGAAGAAGAAGAAGAAGAAGAAGAAGAAGAAGAAGAAGAAGAACAACAACAACAACAACAACAACAACAACAACAACAACAACAACAACTATATTCAATATTAAATCAACACATATTTCCGTTCATGCATTTCACAAGGATTGACAGTTTTCCGTGTGCTTTTCCATACACAAATCAAAGTGACCCAATTTCAGCACAGAATAAAGTAAGGTGTGACAAAGCTTTTGCACAGAACTGGCTTTAAATTTGGAGTATTTTTCTTCTCTAGAGCATGGTAATACACACACACACACACACACACACACACACAGTATTCAGACCCCTGACCAATTCTCTCATATTACTGATTTACAAATGGTACATTGAAATTTCAATCTGTTTGATATTTTATTTTAAAACACTTAAAATCAATTATTGTAAGGTGACATTGGTTTTATTTTGGGAAATATATTTAAGAAAAATAAAAAACTGAAATATCTTGCTTGCATAGGTAATCAACCCCCACACATTAATATTTGGTAGAGCCACCTTTCGCTGCAATAACAGCTTTAAGTCTTCTGGGGTAAGTATGTATCAGCTTTGGATACAGTGTCGGAAAGATTTTGACCCATTCTTCTTGGCAGATTTGCTCTAGGTTGTTCAGGTTGGTTGGACGACGCTTGTGGACTGCAATTTTCAAATAGTGTCACAGATTCTCAATGGGATTGAGATCAGGACATTCACTTTTTTGTTCTTGAGCCACTCCAATGTCACTTTGGCCGTGTGCTTGGGATTATTGTCCTGCTGAAAGGTGAATTTCCTCCCAAGCTTCAGTTTTTTAGTAGACTGAAGCAGATTCTCTGGCAGTATTTTCCTGTATTTTGTTCCATCCATTCTTTCTTCAATTGTAACAAGATGCCCAGTCCTTGCTGATGAGAAGGATCCCCACAGCATGTTGCTGCCACCACCATACTTCACTGTAGGGATGGTGTGTCTTGAGGCATGGACAGTGTTAGGTTTGCGCCACACATAGCACTTTGGGTTTTGGCCAAAAAGCTCTATCTTGGTCTCATCTGACCAAAAAACCTTTTCCCACATCACAGCTGTGTCACTCTCATGCTTTCTGGCAAACTACAGATGTGCTTTCAGATGGTACTTTTTGAGTAACGGCTTCTTTCTTGCCACCCTCCCATACAGGCCAATGTTATGCAGAGCTCTTGACATGGTTGACTGGTGCACCATTACTCCACTCCCAGCCATTGAACTCTGTAGCTCCTTCAAAGTGATTGTTGGCCCTCTGTGGCTTCTCTCACAAGTCTCCTTCTTGTTTAAGTGTTGAGTTTTGAGGGATGGCCTTTTCTTGGCAGTGCCTGGGTGGTGTGATACAGCTTCCACTTCCTGATTATTGATCCAGCTTTGCTCACTGGGATATCCAAACACTTGGATATTATTTTGTACCCTTTCCCTAATCTATGCATTTTTATTACTTTATCTCTAACTTCTGTAGAATGCTCTTTGGTCTTCATTTTCCTTCAGATTCACAGCCTTACCAATGATCCTTCAACAGTGGGGTTTTTATCTAGAAAATGTGACAACAACTTTAATGGTTCACAGGTGGAGGCCAATGGTAAGGTAATTGTATCCTTGTTAGGGCAATTTCTTTCATCGGTGCAAACTGGGAGCTTCCACAGCACAGGGGTTGAATATTTATGCAAGCAAGATATTTCAGTTTTTTTTATTTTTCTTAAAAATATTTCCCAAGATAAAACCATTGTCACCTTACAATAATTGATTCTGAGTTTCAGTGTTTAAAAATAAAATATCAAACAGAAAGAAATTTCAATGTACCATTTGTAATTCGGTAATATGAGAGAATTGGTCAGGGGTCTGAATACTTTTGCAAAGCACTGTGTGTGTAATATATATATATATATATATATATATATATATATATATATATATATATATATATATGTGTGTGTGTGTGTGTGTGTGTGTGTGTGTGTGTGTGTGTGTGGTGTGTGTGTGTGTGTGTGTGTGTGTGTGTGTGTGTGTGTGTATGTGTGTGTGTGTGTATATATATATAGAGAGAGAGAGAGAAAGAGAGAGAGATAGAGATAACTTATATACTTAGGGACTACGTGGCGACCTAATTCAAGCATTCAAAATTCTAAAAGGTATTGACAGTGTCGACCCAAGGGACTTTTTCAGCCTGAAAAAAGAAACAAGGACCAGGGGTCACAAATGGAGTTTAGAAAAAGGGGCATTCAGAACAGAAAATAGGAGACACTTTTTTACACAGAGAATTGTGAGGGTCTGGAATCAACTCCCCAGTAATGTTGTTGAAGCTGACACCCTGGGATCCTTCAAGAAGCTGCTTGATGAGATTTTGGGATCAATAAGCTACTAACAACCAAACGAGCAAGATGGGCCGAATGGCCTCCTCTCGTTTGTAAACTTTCTTATGTTCTTATGTTCTTATGTTCTTATATAAACTTTTAAAAATAGACCCAGCTTGTCTGTTTAGTGCTGCATTTATGAAACATCTTCAGAACTGCAAATAAGAATATATTAATACTATAATTAATGTATACTAATAATATAATAATATACATAATAATAATAATAATAATTAAATATATAATAATAATTGTGTCATCGTAGTAGCCGTCAGATAGCATATAATATTAATAATCTTATTATTATTATTATATTATTATTATTATTATTATTATTAAAATAGATTAGCTTAGATGAGTAGTGATTTGTTTCAACTATTAATGCAGAAAGCTTTTCCATTAAAAAGCACGTACTGCACATCTCTAAAAGTTGTATGTAAGGCAATGAATACCTTACAGCTAGCTCTAAGGGACTTATTCTGACTTGATATACGCGCTTAAAGAACGGTTTGTAAGGGCTTACAAGCCCTTCTTCCAGTGCGTAGATAGCACGTAAACCATGTCCGAATATGCCCTAAAAGAAGATGTATAGATAGCGCGCAATGGCTTACAGTCCTTGGAGTTTCCCTGCGTTGCATTAATGCACGCAGTACAATCACAAAAATGTTGCCAGTTACAGATCCAGGCGCTCGTTGCGCAGAGCCAGTGGTTGCGGTGCAATCTTAGCTAACGCCTCTAATGGAATCACTATCCAAACATTTGAATTATCTTCCATTAGCAGCTACTTTGTCAAGACACTTGTCAGACCTCCCCTTCCATTTGGGAATGGGAGTTCCGTAAAAACCTAATCCTCTTGCATATAACTCTGTAAATATAGCATGCATGACAAAAAGAACGGGAGGTGCTACCGGGACCGCTTTCCACATAAAGCTTATTTTAATATGTATTGATTGTTCCAGGATAATTGCCGCTGCAATACGCTATTTAAGACGTCAGTGTTAAGATATACACGACTGAAATAAATACATATATTTGTACAATAAATGTATTTGAGTTGTATTCGATTTCATTGTATGTATATAAAAGTAAGAATTGTTCCACATAAGAAAAAAGAAAAAAAAAAAACGTTTCTGTTACAGGCTGGTCTACTCAATATGGTCGCACTAGCTAAGTATATGATGTTCTACTTGTATTAAACACTCCTGTATAATAGAGATGTTTATCACCGATTCCGACTATAAAAATTAACATATTGACAAGACTTTACAACACAGTTACTACAAACACCGTTTAATTTATATATATATATATATATATATATTATATATATATATATATATATATATATATATATATATATATATATATATAGGATAGTATTTATATATGGCATATTTCGTACATGTTACCAAATCTGTTAAATTGGTCCCTGCAACTCGGATATCCAGCAGTTAGATGGAATCGAGAAGCGCGTTTAAAATAGCGGATGTATTTCAAATCATTGAACCTCTCCGGTCTGTGTTTCATAAAGCAACTTACTTTTTTACAGCCGTTTCGGTAATTTTCAACTTTACATTTTAAGCCGTATTTTTTAGTTGGGGGTGGGAGGGGAGTGTAGGTCCATATAGCCAAGGGTCCATTCTGACTATTTGTATTCAAGCGGCTCTGTATAACAAAGACAATGGGCCCGACGGGGAGTCGATTGCTTTTCGCTTTATATCGATTAATTATAAAACAGATAGCCTATACCTCCAAAGAAGCTGCCACATAGATTATTTTCCCAGGGACAGCCCCGGGCTGTTTGTTTCGGCTTTACCTGCTGCTCCTGTTTTGCTTCTCGTTGCCCCTTTTTCTGATTCAGGTATATCGCTTTACAAAGAGCCGGGGCTTTTCTGCATATTGTACTTATGCAGAAAAGCCATTATCCCTCTAATGGCCAATTGCTCTTAGTTTTACATTGCATCTAAATAGACTTGACCGCCAGGTAAGTCAATCATGAGGAACCGCCGTTTATTTTGTTCGAATCAGTTTATTATACGCAACTTGGTTTAATAGAACAACACCCAAACACTAACACATAAACATAATACAAGCATAAGAAAATGGTCATACTTACTTTTCCCTAACCAGCACCAAGGTTGAAAACTCTTAACCCTCAACATTATGATGAGTTGTTTTTTCAACTGTGCAAGCCGCTATGTTGTAGCCAATTTAGATGTACTATAAATTAAAGAGTTTCCATAGCGACCCAGCCCTGATTGGCCACTTTCCCCAGGACGTGCCTTGGGACGTCACCAAATCTGAATAAGGATGCGCGAATTACCAAAGCCAGGGAACACAAAGATGAAAATGGGAAGTGCATGAGGTGAGGCAAAAAGTACCTTCCAATCCCTGCGCCTAGCCAGCCACCAGGATCATTCATCAGCTCCATCTTCATCGAGCACTTCAATCAAGCAGACAGTATCTACTCTGCCTCACCAAGATAACCCTGAGGTTCAGTATGAAGGACCAGGAATAAAGTAGTAAACCCCACATTTGCATCGGACAGCGAAGGGGAATTCTCCCACTTTTTCCACTTTGGAGAAAGCGGACAGCACCGGAGAACCATAAGGCGTAACCCTATTCTATTTGTTGCTTCAGGTGCAGCTAGCACGTTGTTCCACTGGGAACAGAGGAGGGACAGCGGCGGCAGCAGCAGCAGTGGCGAGCGGGCCAGTGGGGTTTTATTCGTTTGCCTTCAGGACAGCGGAATAATGGTACACTGTGCGGGCTGCGAGAGGCCCATCTTGGAGCGCTTTTTATTGAACGTGTTGGATCGAGCTTGGCATGTCAAGTGTGTCCAGTGCTGTGAATGCAAGTGCAACCTAACGGAGAAATGCTTTTCCAGGGACGGCAAGCTTTATTGCAAACATGACTTTTTCAGGTAAGGTATTTTTGTTTGCAGGCGAGTAATTTGGAAGCTGTGGGCTACCTTTCCAAATTACTCTGTAACTGGTGCCCACCAGAATAGAATGCATTGCATTTAGTCTTTCGACTCGCCAATGCATTACCATTTTAATGGTACTTTGTTTGGTTGCATATATAGCATTCTTTTCAGCAAACATACACAATGTTATGCTTTCAATTACCTCAGAATTATTTAATTACACGTCTGCTCATGCATACCCTAAATACATACCTGGTTATTGGTGGATACTTGTCCATTTATTATATTCTATTCATTTGGTTGTTTTATAGATCAACAACATTCAATAGCGTTCTTCTTATATTAATTAGATTAACCACATCTTATTGTCTTTTTAAAGATTTATATTTATATATGTTAATGCATTTATGCTGGTAAATAGCCATAGCCATAGCGTCCAATTTACGTTGTTTTGAATGTGTGTATGGTATGTGTTATATAGTTGTATATAGTATATATATATATATATATATATATATATATATATATATATATATATATATATATATATATATATCTATTATCTTATATATATATCAACTATATACAGATAAACATTTTAGGCCATGTTAGGAGTTTATTTGCTAATTCTTCGCTGTGATCAGTAAATGTTGTGACTAATGTACACAACAATAAATTCTCAGAAAAGAAAGTGGTTACATTTAAGAACGCATCAATCGTACATTGTGGGCTGTGGAGTATTAGCAATAACCCGATCACCGAAAATAATATATATATATATATATATATATATATATATATATATTATATATATATATATATATATATATATATTATATGCAACTGTAACAATTACCTTTTTCCCTCGACTGCTGCTTAAGGTCAATACTCTTAATTTGAAAGTGTTTCCATCTGTAAAGCACACTAAGAGATGTGCTGTTAATAGGGACCATTATGGTCATCATTTACATTGTAAACCCGCCGATGGATTTACAATACACCTTTTGTAACAATAATGGTCTTAATGTGCCTATCTGTTGGGTGTGTGTTGGCTATGCCCGGGGAATAGGTGCTTTCTTTTTGCTCGGCCCAGCACACGGTGCATTTGAATGGGAACATGGTGTCGTGCCCCCACTCCCCCTTTTTTGCTAATTCAAAGTACTCTTTAATAGTTCGGTTTGCATTCAGGGCTGCTAATGTGAAGAAACTCTTTTAAACACCTCTAATGGTTTTTTAAACAGCAGATGAGCCAATTATACCCGCAGGATATAAGACACAAATGACATATGACCTCTAATGCCTTTACTAAATCAACGTCATTAAGTTAACACGGTCTTTGAAAAAGTTCATTAAAAGAACATTGCATTGTAAAAATGTGTTCAAATTAGGATTTAAATATCGGTACATTTTTTAAATGTTCGGTTCTTTGCAGCTGGGATTGTATTTGACAGCAGCGTTGGCACACCTTGTATTTCATAAACAGGCAATGGCATAAGCAAGAAACACGGTGCATTAGATTATCACTTTTAAATAATCTTCGAATATTAATGTGTGTATTATTAATGGCGTATTTATTGAAATATTAGTATCTGTGCAATTTATGTGCAGACAGGTCTTTTAAACCACACGTTATTATAGACTTTAGAATAGTCTTTACACAGAAACACAAATTATTATAAGCAACATCTTGTCACAAACTTGTTGTAATATGTTTTTAAAAACTACAGAAATACTGCTTGCCAAGTCCAAATCTGAATTCTTTATTGTCTGCAATTTATTCTACAACCCGACAAGTTCGCAGTCTTAACTTTTATATCAAAAACGTTTCACCTCATAGTGATTGCCAGTAATATATATGTTGTGAACAGCTGTTGTCGGGATCATTTTAGTAGGCCCTTCAAAATGTTAATAAATGTTTTGGCCTAAAAGATCTAATCAAGGAAACACTCATGCAATACCCAGTAATGTGTTGTTTGTTGTGTTTGTTTTTTTAAATATCTTTACAAGATTTTTTTTTTTCCTTCCAAGATTATTTTGACATTGATCCGTTTTCATCAAGAAATATCCAAGAACAATTAATTGTGCCTGCAGATTATGTCGAGCATGTTGCCAAATTATTGTTATTTCTTTCACAGCAAATAACGTTATCCAAATGTGTTTTGTTTCTTTTAATAGGAAAGTGCTTTATTTGAAACCAGATTACCTAAATGAGTAAGTGCATATTACACACGCATTGTTTTAAAAATACTTCAGTTAAAATACTGTAGTAGAAAACCATGACCAAATCGTGGATACGATTTTTAACAAGCTATTAAAAAACTGAATTATTTACATTAAAAAAAACCTGACACAGTATGGGTGTAGCGGCCTCACAGACGGAAACATTAAACGGCTTTTTTTTTTTGAGGTGGAGACAATTAAAATGTAAATTGAAAGCCTCTCCAGGCCTTCTTCAGGTTTATTGCTGACAAAAAATAAAAGCTCTAATCTGTCAGATACTTGCTAATATGATCTGTTTTCATGGAGTGGGGGGAAAACAGCCCCCATTTTATAATTATCAGGCAGGGTAATTGTTTTAATCATATTATTTTCAAAATTAAGTAGTAGTGGTGTCTATAATTAGGTAGGAGGTTTATTGATCCCTTCTTTACCGTGTGTTTTCCTTTTTTTTTTTTTCTTTTTTAGACGGTTTGGTACGAAATGCGCCGGCTGCCTTCAGGGTATCTCCCCGAGCGACCTCGTGAGGAAGGCGCGGAACAAGGTGTTCCACTTGAACTGTTTTACCTGTATGGTCTGCAACAAGCAGCTTTCCACGGGGGAGGAATTGTATATAATTGATGAAAACAAGTTTGTGTGTAAAGAAGATTATGTGAACACGTGCGCCATTAAGGAGGTCAATTTAAATTCAGGTAAAGTTGCATTGCGCCTTTTTTGGAAATAAGAGAATATAAAAGTAAAAGGCACAAATATACGTTGTTCCTGCAAAGAAAACCTAACCAGATCACACACACACACACACACACACACACACACACACACACACACACACACACACACACACAACACACACACACACACAACCACACACAACACACACACACACACACACACCACACACACACACACACACACACACACACACACACACACCACACACAACACACACACACACACACATACACACAAAACTTTAGACAAAACTCCACACAGGGTGGAAGCCGACAACAAACAAAATATTTTTGGCACTTCTATTATTTTGAAGGCATATTAAGTTCTTAAAAAGGTGTTTTACAAAGCAGTTCGTGGGCACACTATCACACAACCAGTTTCACACAATGAGATATATATGTGTTTTTACAGTATATACAGTAGCAGGCTACATAAATAGCCTGGTGTTGTGCTTCGGTGTTTTATTTTTTCAGCTCAATTACTCCAATAAAAGCAATACATTTCTACTTAGGTGTTTCATTTTCTGTTATTCCAACTGCCCAATCAGTCGTTTTATATGCATGATTTTACATACCAGTGTTATTATTATTATTATTATTATTATTATTATTATTATTATTATTATTATTATTATTATTTTATTATTTTAATTTCAGATACCTTGTTTACTTAATAGTGCTGATAGACTGTCTGGTATGCCAGATATCACTGCGGGGTTAAACAAAGAGGGTTAGACCTTTGGGTAGCCTCTGTATGAATTACTTGATGATTACCGAACGACTAGCCCTTGAAGCAGCATATCACTGGCATGTTTGAGTCCGTTTTGACATTTGCCGTTTTAATTTTTGAAATGTGTTTTCTACGTGTTTTTATTTTTTAGGCACTCCAAAGCCAGTATGCACCAGGCACATACACTGACCACTTATTTTAGACAAGTAAAACGGTTATGCAAATACTCGTCCCAAAGTTTAATCATTTTAGTTGTTGTTTCATAGATAGCAGCTGGTTTCTTGTTAGTCGGCAAAGTATTCTGATATAAATAAGCGTCAATGATATTTACCTTTCTCTGACCCCATAACGTTTTATTATTATTATTATTATTATTATTATTATTATTATTATTATTATTATATTATTATTATTTGAATACAAAACATGCTTAAAATACATTTTGATCAAAGTTTATAACCCCAAGACCATTAGTATTGAACTGTACAAAGAAACTCAGGTATATGTAGGGATAGCAACATTTCCTACATGTCTGTATTATGACAACCTGGACCGTTTTCAACAAACCACGGTGCTCCAGTGTAGCCTATTGCACAGAACATGCCAGCAACATGCCAGCAAAACTCTATCAGTTGATTTCGTTTCTTGTAGCTTCATCACATATTGTTGTTTGATGTTACACTGATCACAAATTAAACCTATGTAGTGATTTACACATTATATTTTTCCAATGTGTAATAATACTAGTCACAAAACAATATATATGGCTAAAGTACTGTCACGTGTGCGTTTCAAGTATCTAGTGCTGGTAGTGTTATACCTAGAAATGAGAAGGACCTGTAATAAAGCACGAGTTTATAGAGAGCCATGACAAGGAACATTCTTTTCGTCTGTTTACAGTGTCTTCGTGCACAGACAGAAGTTTATCACCGGACCTCCAAGACCCCACAAACGAAGACACTAAGGAAACGGACAATTCCACTTCTTCTGACAAGGAAACCAACAATAATGAGAACGAGGAGACGAACTCGACCACGAAGAGGAGAGGCCCGCGGACCACTATTAAAGCGAAGCAGCTGGAGACGCTGAAGGCGGCCTTTACAGCCACCCCCAAACCGACCAGGCACATCCGGGAGCAACTGGCACAGGAGACCGGCCTCAACATGAGAGTCATCCAGGTATGGGAATCAACACAGCTGCCATCAATGCTATGGCTGCACTGTAAATATAAATGCAGAATAGTATACACTGTCGAATGATAAACTTTACAATAAGTAGCTCGTACTACACATAATTACACAATTACGTTGTAATCAGGGGTTAATTTGTACCGGGGCTTGCCGGTGCTCAGCCTTAGACCCTAAGCTTGACCAGGCATAGCCCCGGCATCTCTTCGGCTATGGAAGTTAAAAATGTCCTAAAATGTTTTTCTCTCAAATAATTTTCTTAACATTGTCAACACCAAGTTCTTACGTGTGCTAAACAGAGACAGTCAGCTGCTAGGGACATTTTTTTACTTAACATTTCAGCTACGTGCCATAAAGATTACACTGGCAGCAAAAGTTTTGAACAAGTTTTAATGAAAAAAATATTGTAGCCTAAAGTGAAAGCTGGCATCTGATTTTTTATTTTTATTTTTTTTTAAATAGCACTGCTTCCGGTTATTATTACTGTTTAATAACAGGAACAGCATTTTATTTAGTGGTGGCGTTGGACGTGTTCATGCCTGCCTGCACCCCTACTCCCACGCAGGAACCTTACCATGCTAATTTCCTCTCTCTCTCTCTCTCTCTCTCTCTCTCTCTCTCTCTCTCTCTCTCTCTCTCTCTCTCTCTCTCTCTCTCTCTCTCTATAAAGATTACAACCATATCGGTCTGGTTCTTGCTTGCTTTTTTTCAATTAATATAATTAAATTATGTCCCACAAATAAATGTCCCACAAATAAAATTATGCTGTCTTCTTTTTGCAATGAGGTACACGAAACAGGGTTTAAAATGTACTGACGGGCTGGATCTAGTCATCCAAATGGGCAGTTTCTTCGTGATAGCCTAGTTTAAGAAGAAAGCGTTTGAACAACCGTTCAATTCCTTGTGTACCTTAAGGGGTTAATAGAGAATAAAAAATTAAAAAATAAAAACCAAGCCAATAACTATCTAGCCTAACTTTGTATATGATGTAGAGTACGTGATTATAAAATCTAACACTAGAACCAGCAATACTCTTTCAAATAAACTTAAGAACGGTATTATTGTCATTGCTTGAGCCTCGGCAACTCTTTCTTCACAAATTAAGCACTGGTTGTAATTATATGGAGCTCACTCAACCATGTGTAAATACAGTATACAAACCGACTATATTGTAATTTTGTAATTACGCATTGTAACTACTGAACAATGGGTGTGACTGCTGTGTTGGGACAAAGTAATTTAGACACGCTTATTATAAGGTGTAAACAATAAAGATGTCTCTTTTGGGTTATAGGGGGTATGCATTTTTAAACGATGTCTGTTTAATTTGCAATGAGAGTCTGTGATCAGCAAAACTGTATATGTATCATTTGTCACAATGTCAACAGGAACTCATTGTTTTATTAATCCCACGTGACCGTGGCAAACACACAAGGCGTGTATTTGTTATTAGAAACGAAACTGGCAAAACATTAAGAAAGAAAACTCTTTAATCAACGTTTATGCCTAGAGATGAACTACACAGTATACATGATTTAAATTAAATTGTCTATTGAAAATAAATATAAAAATAATACATTGCTATTTTAAGGCTACTTGTTCTCGGTTCTCCAAAAAATATATCCGATAGGCTAGAAAATGAGACCTTCTGTATCGTGCATACTAAAAGCATGTAAGGCTGCCTGTTTTTATAAAACCTTTGTACACAGATGTAGCTTCTGGATTCCTAACCAAGTACATTTCATTTCTGTGCAACAGATATTGTAGCGATCTCGGTTCCTGCTACAATATTCTACTTTTCAAAATATAGGAAGAAAGAAGGCACTTATCAAAATATGAATCATTTGATAAAAGTTTGTATTTAAAGAAATGGTTCACCTTAATAAAACCGTAATAATTTTTCAACAGCTTGCTTCGTCTGCTTCTGTTTCTTTTGAGCACCAAGTCCAACAACAACCGCGGCCTTATCACAACAATAATAATAATAATAATAATAATAATAATAATAATAATAATAATAATAATAATAATAATAATAATAACTTTAATTTCATATAGCACCCCTCTCACTAAGTTACGTCACCGTAAAGACACTCCTCGTGTGTATCCGAACAGCGATGTGTTTTATAATTCCGAATTCCCAAAGTGCCCTTAGGCCCAGTTCAGCTCACATCTTAGCTGACTAAAGCATTGCAGCACGCTCTCCACTTACATAGTACAATAAATACTAAAGTTAAATCGTCTTATTTAGTATCTATTCTACTAACTAAGATGCTGCGTAACTGAGACATTTATATACTGTGTTATTTAGTACACATTATATAGTTTCTGTACATAGCAACTAAGACGCTGTTATTTAGGATTAGGGTTAGGCTTAATTAGAACCATAAAAGTTATACACAATATCACTTAATAATTAAATCTTTAAGTAGTGTTAGTAATAGCGACATCTACTGTTAATACCATGGCAATGAAACAACATTGCCTCTATTTCAGTGCCTCACATACTAATTAAGGACATTTCACCTTAGTACATATAGTACTAAGCAGGCTTGAACATGGGGTGACGCAGTTAGGAAAACATTATTTCATGCAATGGAGTTTATTCGAAATCCATATTTTGACTGTATTGTCTTGTCTTCAATCTAGAAAATGTGTTTGTTAATGTTTTCTCTGTTTTACATGAGTATTTGTCAGCTATAAAGTTGAATTAGGCGCGAGGCTCACTGTTATTGAGCAGAACTCGCTCAGCCGGGAATGGGGGTTTCAGAAGCACAGCCGAGGAGCTGTCCACCAGTACGGTGCTAAAACTCCAAGGAAGATTTATCGAGTTGTCTGATTCAATCTCCACAGTGCGTAGCATAAATGAACACTTTGGGATTGATTACTAAATACATCTAAAGGTATCGACAGTTGTCTATCCACAAGGGTCAAGTAAATACATCGATTTTACACGAAATCGTTCTGGTCTCAGAGTGTGACACATTCGATTCACACAGCGGGACGCTATACGCTCGGCTTTCTTGTCAATTCATTGTAAGCCTTTGTTTACAACAAAAACTTTACTGCAGGCATTACAATAAATTTTAAACGGATAACAGTTCGTGGGTTTATTGGGGGATGTAATCTAAATGAGGCTTGCCATAGAAGTATAAGGTCATCTTATAATTAATAAGGAAAAGGTAAATAAACACGCGCACTTATAACACACGTCGCCTCCATTTAAGTCGCTGCTAATTATTTAACTTCTGGAGCTTTGTTAATTTAAGTTTACTACCAATTTATACATTCCTTTTTGTATTTGATTTTACTGGAGAGAGTCCTGTTCTAAATAAAATATAATTAACAGAACATTTAAGAGGTTGGGTAAGCTGCAATTTTACTCACAATACTGGACAAAGTCAATAGCTAAATCTCAGAACTGCCATACAATCCTCTGAACACAACTCGAGGCAACAGATGTATCCCATGGGCGTTCTATGTACAATTGTGCAGTTCTTAGTGTTTTTTTCTGGAGCTCTTGTTCTGGTTGTATATAAAACCAATAGCGCTAATTACTGGCTCCGAATGCAAAAACATAGTGGTTCTATTAATGGCAGTTTGTTTATGAACCCGGATACTGCTGTTCTCTCTATATAGGATGTTTAAATATCCTTCAGAATGTCCAGAAACCCACCTGCTAGATCCTTTCTCCAGTTTAGAACTGAGAATAAAAATGTCACCGCTTTAAAACATGTTCAGCAGAATATATGAATATAAGGTCAAAATCATTTATTGGTTTATTTGGACAGAAAAGTGATGCAGAGGGATAATTGTGGTATAGGCCTACATAATACATTCCCTTCTTTACCAGTCTCAGTGGATATCGTAAGCTGTCAGTGGTATCTCCCATTATGTCATTTATCCTGGACTATACCCTGGTCAGAGCTGCTATTTATCCTCTTTCAGGTGGCCATGCCGGTTCATGAGATTGAAATTTCAAAAGATGCTGAAGCTGGTCATAGAAAAATGCCAATTTAAAGTCTTTATCCATTTCTCAATTTGATAAATTGTTGTTCACATGGTTAAATAGTTCTGATTCATTTTCACATGTGCATATACCCACTGAAACATGTGAATGTGTGTTTCAGCTGCTGGAGTTCTCGGCAGGGGCAATGTCGTGACTTGTATAGTATGGGGTCAATCTGGATTCTATATAGTCAATAATGGAAGAATACCTAAACCAGGTCAATGGAGACAGTACCCAGTCCATGTATTTTAGGACAGGAACTGAATGAAGGTTTGGGGAGACACAAAAGTGTACTGAATAATAATAATAATAATAATAATAATAATAATAATAATAATAATAATAATAATAATAATAATAATAATAATAATAATAATTGAGAATTGACTAATATGTAGATGTATTTTGCTTTCATGTCTGATGTTTTCTTGTTTTTTTTTTTTTTTTTTTTTTTTTTGCAGGTGTGGTTCCAAAACCGGCGGTCCAAAGAGAGACGAATGAAACAGCTGAGCGCGCTGGGGGCACGGAGGCATGCCTTCTTCAGGAGCCCTCGGCGCATGAGGCCACTAGGCGCGCGGCTTGATGAATCCGAAATTATGGCATCAGGGGCTTATAACTACTATGGAGGTACTGCATCAGAACCACTCTTTACATGACATGTGCTACACAAAAATATGTCTACAATATAGGCAATATGACATACAATTGAGAAAAATGTGTGTATGTCATTAAACTGGCAGGGATTTCTCGAAGGGAAGAGAAACCGGTGATTTGCCTCCCCAAGTGATTCACTGTGGAGACTGTTTGAATTGCGGGATTCCCCACACTAACGTACAGCTTTGATAGTGAGAGGAATTGACTGCTTCAGAAGGGGAGTTTCATGGACCGGGTAGCTTGTCTGCCACTCTATAAATTTGAATGGCATCCCTGTTGGTTTCTGCTGGCTTTCCTGCAGTTCTGCTTGGTGACCAGTCAAGCAGTGGTGTTAGTGGTTTCACTCCAGAGTCTGGCATGAGAACTGTGTGCAATCCATTCCTGCACAATTTGTGTTAAATGCAACTTTTTTGCAAAATGAAAAATCAACAGTTAATATTAGCAGTAGTTATGGAAAACTGCGTTGACATTAAAATTGAATAATTGTATTTCCATATCACAACAACCATACTGTTTGGAGTAGTGCAAAATACAATGTTCAGTCTTATATCAAACACAACCCTTTGTTATTTAATAACTGTGCTATCCTTTTTGGAACATGTTACTCGATACATTCTTTGTATGCCACGGTAGGTGACTCCATAAACACCACTCTGCATATAGAATATAACGTAGCCCCATAGTATCGCTTAGCTATGAGGATGGATCATTCGGGGCTGTGGCTCATTTCTATGTGTTGTTGGATAGAACGTGACGTTTGCAGGAGTCTCAACATTGCTCAGTACAAATGGTTTGTGCTATAATTGCCATTGCTGGGTTAGATACACATTATAACCGCGTCTGGATGAAAGCAGTAGTTTTTAGGTTGAGTTCCTTTGCTGTAATGAGTTAAAAGGCATGTTTATAATACCCCCCTGAGCAGTGGGGAGACCAGCGATGGCTGTCACATGCTTCTATTTTTATTGTCTTGTTTGACATTCTATGAGGTTCTGTTCCTAACTAAGCAGAAGAGTAACCTTTCATGTATATAGGAATATTTAATATTGGTGTAACTTTACTCAAAATAGGATATTTAGGCTGTTCAAAAAGTGTGTCTCACCTGAAACAACTTGCCCCGTACAGGGGGTGGGTGTCACAGATTATGGTTGCTTTTACGATGGGTAACAATCCGATATTTTCATTTTTTATAATAACATAATGCTTTTATTGTGTAATACAGGATTACAAGGGCAGATAATGTGGTATTTTCTCTTTTCGTATTAACATGGGCTATATATCATATGACTAAGACTACAAAAAGACTAATATTGCAACTAGAGTTGAACCCATGGTACAAAAATCATATTATAGCCTCCATAGAATAGGAAGACAAACATCAAATAATTCAGATTGATATATCTGGTGACACAGCCTACAAAATCTAACACAAAATACTGTACTACTATTATGGCTTCCTGTAGACTTTCATTTTGTAGTTTATTTGATTGCATGATGTTAGATAAAAGACCTACATTATGTTCATATGTTTTTTTTTTGTTTGTTTTGTTTTTTAATTATGTATTAAATCTCAATCCTAAAATTCTAGACCCCAAACATTTTGTGACACCCTGAACTAACCAGGCATAACAAAATAATGTATTTCTTGCAGTCACATGTCTTGCCCCATTGGTTTTGTTCTTACGCCATAGATAGCTCATCTCTGGCTCTATTTAACATGATACTCACTTCAAACAAAACTCAATACTAAGCGCTAGAACATGAACAACGTGATCTCAAAATGTTACTTACAATATGAAAAAAATGTGCTAACTCTTATCCGTGATGGCATAGAGATGAAACTCTAAGACTGTGGCCTTCTGTACGTATAGCTTAACAAATATCTCAGTGTTTGTGTCATGCGCGAGGGCAATCTATTGTCAAAATTATAGACACTGTGACAATCAACAAGAAAACAAATACAAACTATTCCTTACTGTTAAACTGTAAGACACTAAACTGTCTTTTGAAGGCTGTGCCTGTGTTTTTATGTTCTTCAAAATAAGTGTATTTCATTATTTAAAATGACCAGAAAATTTGTTTTACAGAGCTTACAGTCGTTCTACAAAATTACGTGCATGCTCCAATATTGGTCCCGTAATATTCAAATGCATCGACTTAACAAATTATTATTATTATTGTTAGTAGTAGTAGTAGCAGTAGTAGTAGTATTGACCAACATACTTAATTGTGGGCTATCCACGTTTGTTCCAAAAACAATCAGGGTCTAATGTAATGTTCGGCTATTAAACACAAAATCATGTTTGATTACGGACAAATCCACAGCCATCATAATTTAAAAGAACTCGGCTTAATCACACTTTGTAGCCAAGTGACAGAAAAATGTATGTTATTGTAATTGGTAACAAGCTTTGGGGCGTGACTGGCCATGTTTAATTGATGGCCTCTAACTTTATTATGACACACTCGTTTGATATTCGCTTTCAGTATTCCTCATTTGTGAGGGGAATCTGTTTTCATTTTAAGTGGGCAATGGTTGTCAGAAAAATAAGGAACGTCGACTGAAGAGGGGGGTCGGTGCGGAGGAATTCTTGATAAGCGACTGGAGCTAAAATTCCCTCCATGGAGGATTCTCGTCACATACTGCGAGTTGCAGAAGTAGTTTGGAATGCTTTCCTCTTGCAAACTCGAGATGGGCTGCTGCTTCTGTCGCTTGCTAAGTCCGGTTGCTATGACTTTGACAGCCTTCCTGCGGCATCTGCTTGAGCCCCTGTTCAAAATTCACTCCCTCTCTGTCAGACCTGCTTTAATCCCTCTGTGAGAGATTCCGTTCCAGCCCTGGCAAAATCTCGCACCCTGCTGTAAAGCAAATGTAAAAAACAAAAAAAAAAAAAAAAAAAAAAAAAAAACAACATTGTTATGAAGCCGTGTTTTCTGAGCATGAGCATAAGCCTTATATGATACCCCCTCCCCTCCCTCCCCCAACCACCACCACCTCATTTCCCTCCTGGGACTGTTTTTTTTGAAATTTAAAAAAAAAAAAAAATAAAAAAACAAAATAACCCCTTTCTTTAACTCAATTTTCAGGGAACCCCCCTCCCCTCCCCCCCCACCCTGCGTGGCTAGCAAGAGGACACCGAGCCGGGGAGCACGGTCTCTCTTTCTGTCCCCCTTTCTATTTTCAGGGAACAAAGATCCAGCTGCAGCCCTTTGTAACGCGTTGAAACAGCATTTGTTCCAATTACCTCCAAGCTCTTCCAGCATATGGAAGGTCACTTTCAAAAGCTAGGGGCTCTTATATGTCGTCGTCCCCCCCCCCCCCCAAACACACACACACACACACACACACACACACACTTGTTAAGGTCCATTGAAAGAATGAAAAATATTAACCTCCACATTAGCGCCGCGTAAAAAGAGAACAAGGTATAATCATTTTGCATGTGCATATCACAAATCTCCACAGGCTACTATTGAAATGCAATTCCGTGTTACAGAAAGACAGTATCTTCATTGTTTTACTATATTATGAGAAATGAAAGGTATGGTGTCCTATAAATGTGTAGTTGTGGTGGCAATGTACAGTATTGTTTCTGTATGCTTATTGGGCACTAAATGCTCTTTGAATAATTGCATTTATATTGGTATAACTGACATTGCTTCGCTTAGGGCATTATTAAAGCAATTTTTACAAGCAATGTTGATCATTTATTAAACAATTTAAAATATGGAATATTTAAAATAATAAATATCATCCATTAAAATACGTAAATAAATAAATAGATTGCCCAGACTGGTGACATTTCAGTATTCAAACCTTTCTCAAACAAGACTACAAGCCTTATTCAGACGAGCACATTAGAAACATGTTGCTGTCAGTGTTTACACCATCATAACCAGCTTCAGCTCTCCTCTTCAGGTACACATGGTACGGAGAAGGCCTTAGTGCCAGCACTCTGTCTGCTTGGGAAACCCGTACACGTGACAATGACACAGATTTGAGATCTAGGAAACCCGTACACGTGACAATGACACAGATTTGAGATCTAGGAAACCTGTACACGTGATAATGACACGGATTTGAGATCTGGGAAAGCTGTACATGTGATAATGACACGGATTTGAGATCTGGGAAAGCTGTACATGTGATAATGACATGGAACTGAAATCTTTTTCACCCGGTCACTTCGATACCCTGTCTTTATATGCACGCAGACACAAGCATGCACACACTCAACTCCATTGATCACAGAGCAAGTATTGGCACAGAATTACTGGATATGGAGCATCTACTCTTTCCTTTTCTTCAAATGACATCTTCGTATTTTTTTTTTTTTATTGTACCCTTACATTATTTATGATTGTTCTAAGTAGTTCTTATTATAATTACACAATATTTATTTTTGGTTAATCCTCTGTTGTTTTTATTATGAGCCCAGTTCATCATAGTGTCCTTATATTAGTAAGTGTCAGCACCACCTAGAGCACCGCTGTGCATTGCCAGCAAGACACCATTGTGCCAAAGTGCCTGATCACTAGATAACACTAGCTCTTAATTCTTAAAATACTTTTTGACTGATCTAGCTTAAGCTGTAGGTATCTATGGCTAATAACTAGAACTCCTAAACTCTGATAAAGGCACCTTAACAAAGGCTTTGAATAAATACATTATTTGAGTAATTGTAGCAAGAACCACTGCAAACATCATAAAAAGTGAAAGACTTGCTCTTTAATAAATAACTACAGCTTGTAGATTGATATTCATGGTTTCCTTTAACCCTTTACTGTCTTGGGTATGTTCCCATACATATTTAATGCCTATTTTCTCAATATCAAGTATTTTGGAAACGGGCAGCAAAGGGTTAAAACAAATGTCAACTGTTACTCCTGCACTCTAGACAAATAAGAATTTGTTAATATTTTTATTTAAAAAATGTACAAATAAATCATATTATAAAACAAATAAGAAGTTAGTCAACTTTGAAATGAACAGTAAAGGATGTTTTTAGAGGGCTTTTAGAGAAACATGATCAAGTAACATTTTTTCAATTGGTTGGAGGTTTCATTTTTTAATTTCTTAGCCTGGAAGACAAACATTTTGAACAAAACTTTGTTTCTTGTTTTCAGAATACCAAGGTGAATACTACGGGCCTCCTGGAAACTACGACTACTTCCCTCACGGCCCTCCCTCCTCGCAGGCTCAGTCCCCAGCCGACCCCAACTACCTTCCCGGCTCAGGACCCGGCCAGCTGGAAGGTCCTCTTTCAGGGCACCACCCCTCAGAAAACCAAAGGTACACGGACATGATCTCACACCCAGACACCCCTAGCCCTGAGCCGGGCCTCCCTGGGCCCCTGCACCCCATCCCTGGTGAGGTGTTCAGCGGGGGCCCCAGCCCACCCTTCTCGGGCTACAATGCCCCCCTGTCCCATCCAGGCCAGGATATGAGTGAAACCGCTGTGTGGTAGAGGTCTGCTCACACCATTCTGGTATTGCCAAGGAACTTTCAGAACTTTTTTGAGAAAAATATCACATCCGGACCTCTATACCAAAATAGAATGCGATATGGATCCTGAAGCAGTCCTGGACAGTCTGTGTGAAGGTGGAGAGACGGGGACTGAGATCACCTGCCCAGTGGTGCTCCATCATCGCTTTAGCTTTCACAGGGAATCAAGTTGTTCATGCAGCCATGCTGGGTCCTGGTTGCCTGTGTGATTTCTGTTTATTTTATCAACCCGCTATTCAGCAAGCTCTCCCAATGAGGATGCTGTCATTCAAGTGTGGGAGATGCACAGCCCTATGATATCCCAGTCATTATGTGTGTAACAGAGTGGAGGATGGGCGCTTAATGGTGCACCCCACAAGCGAGCGACTTAACCACTATGCAAAAGAGCCAGATTTGTCTGCATTCGTGGTTATAGAGTTTGTAACCGCACTGGCAGGGGTCCGAATTGGTAATGGCATCACACACACCTCTGCCCATTACACAAGATTTTGGTCATTTTGGTTCTAGCTACTCAGAAGTGTGAAAGAAATGGGTGCTAGTCTTCCTAGCCTAAAAAAATCAATCAATAAAAATGCATAATCTACACAATATCTAACTCATCATTTTCTGCAGTTTTCTGTAGGCACACAAATAAAGATCAATCTTGAATCACTAAAGTATTAATCAACCAACACTATAACAAGCTCTATGCTAGCACTTCTGTATTTGTTCAGTGGCACGTTAGCTCTGATATAGCTCTGTGAAGCTGTGTGTATTAGCCCTGGAATCGACAACAACAGCAGTTTTTAATAATAAACCATTACAGAAACTGATCCGTAGTGTCACTGGGTATATTCATGGCTGCATTTGCTCCTTTTCAAGAGTTATTTTTCAGGAGTTCACAAAATGCCAGAATTAAAAAGTAAGTATTTAACTGGGGTTCTGCATTGGAACACCATTACACCTGTTAATTATACAACAGGTTTCACCACTTTCAGTTTATGACCAGTTGAGATGACGACACGCCATGATTAAGTGGGGTGGAGATACTGGTATCCACAGTCAACAATAGGAAAGCGTCAGGTATGATTGACACCTGTTTCATTTGCTGTGATTTCCCTTGTCTTGGCTATCTCTGCCCTGGCTGCATTTGGTCAACCATTTAACATGATTCTCTTAAGCAGCAAACTCCCCACAACCTGATGCCAATGCTCAAAAATAAATGTCTCCAACAGGCTAGTGATTATAGTTTCTTACAGTATTGTGTGAGCCCCTGAAAAGTAAAGGTTGAAAAGGAACGCTCCTATTGAAGGTGTTTCTTTAGTAGCATTGTGTGCCACTTTGTCAGGTATTGGGCCACTCCATCTCAGGAGGAGCTGTCCAGCCAAATGAAGCAGAGTGGGGATGTGGGGCTTCTATTACTAGGTTAGTGTAGTTTAAATAGTGCCAAGAACATTAGAATTCCATTGCTATTTCTATCAGGATCCCATTGCCATTGTCCCTTGTTGCACATTGTGACAGAGGGGCTGTGCAACCAAAACTGACCTTCTTTCTGTGGCTCATTCTTTTTAATAGAAAAGAACATTGCATTTATTACTCACAATACCCTAGAACAGCTGATGCCTGCGCTGGGAATGGCAGAATTGTTTTCTTTTCCCTCAGAAAGAAAAATACAACAGCATCTGGGATGTATTACATCACTCTGTCCTGAGAAAGTGCCATATCGCCACCTGTTGGGGGTGTTTGGAATAGAGGGAATGTCCCCAGACGAGCGCTATCTGCTGTCCTGTTCAAACTTTGTCTGAGTCACTCAGTTAAAACATCATCAAGCGAATTTGTAAGAAAGTCAAGCAGTCCAGCTGACATTGAAGAAGGCCATAGTCAAATTGTTTGTCAATTGCTATTGTGGAAAAAACATCAGAGCTACACACACACACACACAACCACAAACACGCTATGATGCAGGTTATAGGTTAATGGTTAACTGAACACCTTTCCTTACGGATTGGTCATTCCAATTGCATTTCAACTGAAAGCCAATCATATACCAGATTCAAAACAGGCCCCACCCATCTCCCCTCCCCCAGCTGTCCTGTTACCCGGGTTTTATTTCAACAGAAAGTTTGTATCATTTTTGGTTCACCAGAAGAAAGTTTGTATTTTTGTTTTTCAGAAGACCAATTACTTGTAGATTTCTTACTTTGTATAAAATACAGATGAAATATATCCTTGTTATTTATTGTCTGGTTCCAGTGTGCTCTGGAATTGGGCACGTGTGAAGCACAGGGGATAGGCCAGTTCACCCAGCTCCTTCTGTACATGTTACTGGTTTTGTTGTTTCAATGTGAATAAAACATGTTTTAGTTAAACTTGGAATCAAACTGTCCTAGTTATTCCTCTTTCTTTCTTTGCAGGTAATAATTCCATGAATCTTCATGGTTTTGCACTACCATTAGCTAAAGAGGTCTCAAATGTGTAGTTTTGAAAGTTGTATTTTGTAATATTTTTTCAATATCTGGTCATACATTAGGTAAAGTACATCTCCATACCATACTCCTGGGAAATCTGTTACATCTGCACTTGCTAGGTCATTTCACCTAGACAGTATCTACTGGGGCAAAGTGTGTTACTGGATGAAGTTATGGAAGTCATTAGGGGAAGCAGCTGGCTGGTTACTGGCAGGAAATAATCTGGCTTGCAAACAGAGATTTGTGTTATCCAGTGCAGTACCAGATATCATGTTTTTAAATACAATTGAAATAAGAAGCATGTGTTTATTTATAAACTGCTCATTTGAGATCTATATAATGAATGGATTTGCACAACAAATCCAAACCAAATATGATTTTACCTCACACTTAACAACTACTGGCATTTGAGACTATTAGACACATAGTGCCATTGTAATTACAAATGACAGCATGCCATATGACTCATTCTAGTATGAGAGAATTGAGAGGCAAAACTGCTATAAATTGGTATACAGTTTACTAGTATACACACATTGCTGTAAGATCTGATAGGTGATGCTGTATTGTAGCTCTTTGTAGGATTTGTATGTGAGGAATACTGTTATTCACACTGTAGTGTCCATTATACGACACACATTATGGCAGTACATACTGTAGAAGAGGTTTTATTGAATATTTTAGTAAAGCATTCATCTTAAGCACGTAACAGTGGCCATTCAATTACACAAAATCAATATATGATAATTGTTGCCATCTGGTGTGCACAAGTATGCCAAAGCAAAGGCTGTGGTGATGTTTAAACAGGGTATCCTTAACTTCAAAAGAAAAACCGAAAGGATATTTATAACCTTACTGCAGGTAGAAAACCATCATCCATGGGATAATAACACGATTCTGTAAATATTTTGCACTTTTGAAGTTACAGATAGATGAATAAAGCAAAGGTAATTACCCTTATAATCATAAAAATGGGTTGCTTATGTAAAAACATAAAAAGACATGTGAGTGACGTGCAAGTGGTGATTACACTAATACACTTTTTAAATATTAGCATTTTATTTTAAAACGATTTAAATAAGTCAACATTCCACAATCTACAGGGAATTGTATCACCCCTTTACTTGGAGTAGTGTAAGGAATTTACCATGGACACTTCAGTAGAGAGAATAGGAGCTAGATAGACTCATGGTAGCATGTACTGAGGAACACCCACAAACTCTGAGGACAGTGACAGGGTGCTATTAGCTGTCTTAAATGCCATGTATGTAAAAAAAGGTTCGTACACAGCCAATTACAACACAAAAACACAACAGTTCCTGGATAGAGCCCACAGTGACTATAGGGCATGGTGGTTACTTTTTCGTTTACTGCAGTGTTGCTGGCATGCTTGTTGTAACCCAGGCATTCTTTTTCTGGGATTTCTATTCATGTTGACTGCAGTGATTTCTATTCACGTTGACTCCAGTGATTTCTATTAACTTTGAATCCAGTGATTTACATTCACATTGACCCCAGTGGTTTCTATTCATGTTGACTCCAAAGATTTCTATTCATGTTGACTCCAGTGATTTCTATTCATGATGACTCCAGTGATTTCTAATAACTTTAACTCCAATGATTTAAATTCTTATTGACTCCAGTGATTTCTATTCACATTGACTCCAATCATTTCTATTCCCATTGACTCCAGTGATTTCTATTAACTTTGACTCCAGTGATTTCTATTAACTTTAAGTCCAGTGATTTCTATTCATGTTGACTCCAGTGATTTCTATTTATGTTGACGCCAATGATTTCTATTAACTTTAACTCCAATGATTTCTATTAACTTTAACTCCAGTGATTTCTGTTCACTTTGGCAACAGTGATTTCTATTCACTTTGACATCAGTGATTTCTATTCACGTTGACTCCCATGTAGTACATTCATCCTGCACTTGCTCTTAACGGTGTTTTTCTTTACCTTTGTAAAACTCTAAACATAATTTCAGTATAATCATTTTGGAATATTTCACTAAGCTCAATCATGTAAGGGGTATTAGAATATGTCACAAGAACTCAGCCCCAGGAGATAATCCAGGTGGTCTCACAGTGAATGAAGGCTGCAGCAATTTTCCTCTTGACTAGTTTTAATGTAAGAATAATGAGAGCTGGGGAGTGGGCCTGTGCAGCTGTCTCCCCAGGGATACTGCAGTCTCAATGAGCACAGGGGAGCAGCCTGGCGCACCTCTCATTCCTCACAGACACACTGGTTAGAAGAAATGCCTTTGGATTGTCAGTGGAAATACCAGAGTCAGCCCTGAGCTGAGCTCTTCATTGAGTCAAGCATCCACTAGACTTTCAGACCAAATAAAATGTAACCATGTAACATACAGAGCTAGACATTCTATTTCAATCGTCTATCATTTAGAAACACTAATAAATTCAATGATAAACATTTCGACTGGAAGTCTTTCTCTATGTTAAAAACATTCTAATCGAAACGTTTGTTCAAAACGTTTCAGAAAGACTTGTAGTCAAAATTTTTCTAATTGAATGTATTAAGTTATTTCCCTACTTCTTTAGCATTTCCAAATGTAGCACAGTTGTAAATGGGCTTATATCATTCGTGGTGCTCTACAGTCTTTTTGTTTATTATTTATATTTTCCTGAAATATTATTTCCCAGTTAAAAGTTCATTTTCCCATATATTATAGTCCAGAGGTTTTCATATATATATACAGCTCTGGAAAAAATTAAGAGACCACTGCAAAATTATCAGTTTCTCTGGTTTTACTATTTATAGGTATGTGTTTGGGTAAAATTAACATTTTTGTTTTATTCTATAAACTACTGACAACATTTCTCCCAAATTCCAAATAAAAATATTGTCAGAGCATTTATTTGCAGAAAATGACAACTGGTCAAAATAACAAAAAAGATGTAGTGTTGTCAGACTTCGAATAATGCAAAGAAAATAAGTTAAGATTCATTTTTAAACAACACAATACTAATGTTCTAACTTAGGAAGAGTTCAGAAATCAATATTTGCTGGAATAACTCTGATTTTCAAGCACAGCTTTCACGCGTCTTGGCATGCTCTCCACCAGTCTTTCATATTGATGTTGGGTGACTTTATGCCACTCCTGGCACAAAAATTCAAGCAGCTCGGCTTTGTTTGATGGCTTGTGACTGTCCATCTTCCTCTTGATCACATTCCAGAGGTTTTCAATGGGGTTCAGGTCTGGAGATTGGGCTGGCCATGACAGGGTCTTGATCTGGTGGTCCTGCATCCACACCTTGATTGATCTGGCTGTGTGGCATGGAGCATTATCCTGCTGGAAAAACCAATCCTCAGAGTTGGGGAACATTGTCAGAGCAGAAGGAAGCAAGTTTTCTTCCAGGACAACCTTGCAGTTGCTTAGGACACCCTGCCGGTCCCCTTGCTCAGGACACCCTACAACCCCTTGCTCCTGGACACCCTGCCGGTCTTCCTAGATCTTACTGCGCTGGACCTGGAGCCCAGGAATCTACAACATTGGCCACAGCTTTTCCCCTGGTTCCCTGCTCTGCTCTTCCCGAGCACCCAGACGTCGATGGGCTGCTGCCAGACGTCTCTGGTGCTTCCCCTGTTCGCTGCTTCGCTTCCCCTTGGTGATCGGACATTGCTGCGCCGGTTCCCAGATGAAGATCTCTGCCCACTGCTGCATCCTCCTGTTCCCCAGATGTCACTTTGGTCGGCCCTGTCATCCCGATGGGGTCCCTTGTCGTCGGTTCATGGTCCCTTCAAGGTCTGACCCACCCTCAAGTCCATCCGTGGAAGAGGGCGGAAATTGACATTTCTGGACATGAGTGTGGGTGGTTGTGTTTTAAGGGAGGGGGTGGCCTTGGAATGGTCGATCAGTGTTGCACACTTGGGGGGGAGGATGTGTAAGATAGCAGGGAGGGGGTTAGAAATCCACCCTGCTAAAAGCATGTGAGAATGCACGTTTGGGTGAATGGGCTAAGGGTTTTAATTGTTTTATTGTTTAGTTATCCCCTGCACCTGGTGGTAATTGTAAATTAGAGTCAGGTGCAGGGTATTTAAGAGAGGCAGCCAGTCTGCTCAAGGCTGCTGAGTGAAGAGCCCGACTGTGTGTGTGTGTGTGTGTGAGAGAGCAGTTGTTTCAGAGAAAGGTGTGAAAACCTTTTGTTGTGTGTTTCGTTTGTGTCAGGTTAACAGCTTAGCCATCCTGTGTGTTAGTCAGGGACCTGTTGGTGTATAGTCAGAGCTCCAAAACGGAGTTAGGTTTTTGTTTCTGTTTTGTTTGTTTTGATTTGTGTTTATTAAAAGTGCACGTCAGTGCTAAAAAAAAATTTATTTCCGTGTCCTGGGTCTACTTTTAAAGGGACAATGAACGTGAAAGTTTAAGGATCTTTTACTATATACAGTACTGTGCAAAAGTTTTAGGCAGATGTGAAAAAATGCTGTAAAGTAAGAATGCAAAGTGAGTCAACAGAAGAAAAATGTAAATCAAATCCATATTTGGTGTGACCACCCTTTGCCTTCAAAACAGCGTCAATTCTCCTAGGTACACTTGTCAGGGATTTTGTAGGCATATAGTCAGGTGTATGATTAAACAATTATACCAAACAGGTGATAATGATCATCAATTCAATATGTAGGTTGAAACACGATCATTAACTGAAACAGAAATAGCTGTGTAGGAGGAATAAAACTGGTGAGGAACAGCCAAACTCAGCTAACAAGGTGAGGTTGCTGAAGAAAGTTTACTATCAAAAGTCATACACCATGGCAAGGCTGAGCACAGCAACAAGACACAAGGTAGTTATACTGCATCAGCAAGATCTCTCCCAGGCAGAAATTTCAAGCCAGACAGAGGTTTCCAGATGTGCTGTCCAAGCTCTTTTGAAGAAGCACAAAGAAACGGGCAACGTTAAGGACCGTAGACGCAGTGGTCTGCCAAGGAAACTTACTGCAGCAGATGAAACACATCATGCTTACTTCCCTTCGCAATCGGAAGATGTCCAGCAATGCCATCAGCTCAGAATTGGCAGAAAACAGTGGCACCCTGGTACACCCATCTACTGTCTGGAGAAGTCTGGTCAGAAGTGGTCAGAACTGGTGAGAAGTACAGGCAGATACTTATCCATCATGCAATACCATCAGGGAGGCATCTGATTGGCCCCAAATTTATTCTGCAGCATGACAACAACCCCAAACATACAGCGAAAGTCATTAAGAACTATCTTCAGCGTAAAGAACAACAAGGAGTCCTGGAAGTGATGGTATGGCCCCCAAAGAGCCCTGATCTCAACATCATCGAATCTGTCTGGGATTATATGAAGAGACAGAAGCAACCGAGGCTGCCTAAATCCACAGAAGAACTGTGGTTAGTTTTCCAAGATGTTTGGGACAACCTATCTGCCGAGTTCCTTCAAAAACTGTGGCAAGTGTACCTAGAAGAATTGATGCTGTTTTGAAGGCAAAGGGTGGTCACACCAAATATTGATTTAATGTAGATTTTTCTTCTGTTCACTCACTTTGCATTTTGTTAATTGATAAATATAATCTATTAACATGTCTATTTTTGAAAGCATTCTTACTTTACAGCATTTTTTCACACCTGCCTAAAACTTTTGCACAGCACTGTGTGTGTGTGTGTGTGTGTGTGTGTGTGTATATATATATATATATATATATATATATATATATATATTAAATGGATGAATTAGAGGAGGTGTTTTGGTCTATCAGTTCTTGCATGGTTCCCAGTAGCTGATTGTTCTTAAAAGAATCAAGTCAGGTCTGAAAGTATCCAAATGATTCAGCATCAACAACATGACTAAGTAACATACTGTTTGAGATACATTTTTGATGGGCCTTCATCAACTTTATCTCAGAATGTATGATTCATTGGTTGAAGTTGTAGATGGGTTTTGTTATTTTTTTTAAAACCTGTTTATGATCATCCTGGTGATAAAGGCTTTCTAAAACACTCCCTTACATTAGCAGGACATCTTACTCACTAGTTCTTTCTTGTTTTTCTGTTGGTGGTTTTGTTTTTCTGTTTTTTGATTCAGGCTTGGGTTCAACTATTGCTGACTTGAATTGAGCAGACTGAACTGCTGCCTCACTCCACCCTAATAGGATATCCAACTAATTCAGGACAAGCTTGAGGCATGGAATAATTACAGTTCTCTGAGAACATTCATGTTGGGAGGCAAAACTCAATGGCAGTCAGGGGGTGTTCAGGTCAGGACTGAGGTGTTCTCTCTCGCTGAGCTGTTTAGGGGAGCTGTGCCTAACCAGTGCCATTGCCCCTCACCGTCTGAAACTTATCTTTTGGAAAGAGGAAAACTAACAAGTAAATGTGACGGTGCCGTAAGAGTTAAATCACAAGACTTGAGAGTTTGCAGCAGCCGTCTGTATGTGCGACTGTGGAGGCGTTGGTATTATGGACATGCTGTAATTAATGATCTGACCTTTTTTCTTTCTCCCTGTTCGCAGCATAATAGGATTTCCCAGCCTGCGGCTCTCTGCAGAAGTACCTCTGTGGCTGTGCAGATAGTGCTGCTGGGAGCCCGGCTGAGAGGCTGATTTATGGGGGCTGCATTGTGCCGCTCTCCCCCAGGAGACCAGGGCCCGGGAAATTTATTAGAGAATTGGGGAGCGCTGTAATGGGCTTTTAGAGAGAAAATAAAAATGGGAATTTAGATAATGGAAGGACACTGGGGTAGTTCTATTTACAAGCAGCACAGATCTAGGAGGACCTCAAAACCCCAAACTGGCCCAGTGCCACGTACCTTTGATCTGGTGTCACCAATACATCCACAATATCACAAACCCTCCTTTCAGTACAGTGAGGTCCTTTTAATATCACTGTGGTGACAATAACGTTTATTTTGAGTTCACCAATAATAAATGTGGTGATAATAAGAAGACTGTATATTTAACAGCAGTTAAAAAGCATGTTTTCCTGTTTTTTGTTATGATTAAAGCCTGTGATTTCAGAGTTTTCCAGTGCAGCCCAGGTTCTACTCCGGGGTTGAACTGAGTTCATACTGGATCAGTACATCTTCAACATTCACTTAGCGGGCCCCTCACCTTTAAGAATGTTTTCAATCAAAGTCATTCTTACTGCAATCACTCAAATTTGATCTAAGTTCAGGATCTGCTCTTCTGTTCAAGATCCTGACATGTCTTAATAGACAATTTGGCTGGCCTGGGTAGCATAATTCATATTTAAATATAATTTATAAATGATATCGGTAAAAATCTCCATATCCAGTTGTGGCAAAGCGTAAGCCTTGCACTGGAAATATGTAGTTCATTGTATGTTTTTGTGTTAATTATTAATATTGATTTAATTGTTTAGCTGCTGTGGCGCTCCGCTGGGGACGATTACCCGTCTGCCGGGAGCAGCAGCTGAAAGCAATCAGCTGTTCCAGCAGGCGGGTGGGCGTGTCTCAGCGGAGCGTCAGTATAAAAACGTGGCGATCGCTGTGATCGGGGCTGCTGCACGGTACATTTTGATTAATAGTTTGTTGTACTGTGTTTTATTTTGCACTTTTTGTACAGTTTGCTGTATTAGTCCTCTATGCGTTACCATCGCTGGTAACGTCATATGACCACCTTTATTTTACTTTCGTTTTCTGTTTGTGTGTGAATAAAACCTGCGCGCCTGTGCCGGCCTTTCATCACGCCCTCTGTCTCTCTGTATGCTTGAACAGCGGCTACCCACACGCATGACCCGAAGAAGACCCTGTCACACCAGTTTAGATATCTTTACAAATATAAAAACCATTTAAAGATATCTGTAAACAATCTTGAATATTCAAAGATATCTAATATTATAGACTAATCTTGGTTATTCATCCAAGCAGAGCACACGTTTCATCTTCTGTATTCCAGGACAGATCACAGACAATCCCTGTTTTGAGTTTTTACCATGCTGTATTCTTCATATGAAAATGGTTGACATCACCATCTTTAAAAAAAACATACCCAAAACAACGTTTAGAATTGAACTGAAAATTTAATTCCAAAACAGTGACATTACATTCTTCCACTTAGCAGTAATCTCTTGACCAGCCTTTCCCTTTCCAGTCAGGTCTTCCAGAGAGGATAGGAGCATATGGGATGGACTCCATACTATACTCCCCTTCATGGAAAAATCGATATGTTTCTTAATGTCACTAAATATACAAGAACATAAGAGCTTTAAAAAATATATAAATGAGAGGCCATTCGGCCCATCTAAGCTTGTCCGGTTACTAGTAGCTGATTGATCTCAGAACTTTGTCAAGTTGGCTCTTAAAGTGTTTCTGCCTCAACAGCATGACTAGGCAGCCTATTCCATCTCTTCACCACACTGTGTGAAGAAGTGTCTCCTTTCCTCTGTCCTAAGTCTGTCTCCACTTCATCTTCAGCTGTGTCCTCTGGTCCTAGTTTTTATACCGCGCTTACTTTTGGGTGTTAAGTTTTTGCTCAGTTGATTTTACAACAATCACACTTACATACATCCTGTCATCAATGCACTTTACAAAAGAAACACCTGAAAAAAAGTCAGTTCAGTTCTGGAAATGTAAAGGAAAAGAACATTCAATTTGAAAAGCTTTAAGTCGAGATTTCAAAACAAGTGTATACCAATACTTAACAGCTTTACAGATTACAATATTGTGAAAAGATTACACCGTGTAACAATTTTTATTTTGGTTCCTGGGTAGTAAGTGTTATTTCCTAATTGCTTATCCCTCAAAAGTATAGAAAATGGCTATTATTCCCCACAAACTTTGCTTTTGTGACCAGGACAGTGATGTTTTGAAATGTACCTATTTTCCAGAAGATTCCAGATAGATTCAGTGCTGAGTAAACTTAGAGTAACTTCTAGAACTTTTTAAAACTTTCCAGTAATATAAATAGTAGTATAAATACAGGGGCCTTAAGCCCACCAGTTCAGTTTAGTTCCAGCTGCCTAAGTGGATACATATCTGCATTTTTCTGAGATGGCATCAAGAGGCTGCAATGGTGGTATTCCTGATGGGCCTCCATGGTGGTTTTACCAAGTTTCCCTACTATCTTTGCCTTTGGGTCAGCAGGGACACCAAGGCGCACTACCACAGGCAGACTGGCCACAGCGGACCGAGTTCTCTGTGGGCAGGAACAACGTCAAGTGGGAGCCACTGGTGGACCCCCGGAAGGTGCTGATGCCACCACTGCACATCAGATTGAGCCTTATGAAACAATTTGTCAGAGCTCTAGATAAGGAGTCGGCAGCCTTCAAGTACCTTCAAGACTTCTTCCCTAAGCTGTCTGAGGCAAAGGTCAAAGCCGGTGTCTTCGTCGGACCACAGATAAAGAAGATCCTGGAGTGCAATGAATTCCCCAAGAAGCTCACTAGTAAGGAGAAAGCTGCTTGGAACAGCTTTGTCGCAGTGGTTCGGGGCTTCCTGGGCAATCACAAGGCCGAAAACTATGTGGAGCTGGTTGAGACTCTGGTGAAGAACTACGGCACAATGGGCTGTAGGATGTTCCTCAGAGTCCATATCCTTGATGCTCATCTTGATAAATTCAAGGAGAACATGGGAGCGTACTCTGAGGAGCAAGGCGAGCTCTTCCACCAGGATATACTGGACTTTGAACATCGCTACCAAGGACAGTATAACGAGAACATGATGGGAGACTACATTTGGGGGCTGATTCGTGAAAGTGATTTACAGTATAATCATAAATCTCGAAAAACTACTCACTGCTAAATCTTTTGTAGTCATTTTTGTATTACTTTAGTATAAATACATGTTAATTTGGATTCTTAAGTTGTTTTTTTCTGACTTTATGTGAATGAAAAGACACCAATTTGCCCGTTTTCTCATTGGAAATAGGTAAATTTCAAAATATCACTGTCCTGGTCACAAAAGCAAAGTTTGTGGAGAATAATAGCCATTTTCTATACTTTTGAGGCATAAGCAATTAGGAAATAACACTTACTACCCAGGAACAAAAATTGTGTTATATAGTGTTATTCATGCCAGATTACATTACTTGTGAAAAAATCTTTCATACCAGATTACAGTACTGTACATTCCTTTTTAAGATATAGTTAAATAGAGTTTGATATAGGGGGCAATGGATAATAGCCACTTTAATTTCATATATGGAATAATATATTTATCAATATTTAGTAATTATATTTTTTCATCCATAGCATCGTCATCAATCAGAAGTTTTTAATTGCACCCGCTTCAATTGTGACTCCTCTCTGTGTAATGAGCAGTACATACAACTGCTATTCAATTGGACTCAAACAGGTGTCTTTTTCTCCACACTCTTAGTGGCCATTTTTCAAACCACCAACTACAGCTTTTCAAAAGCAGAACACATGCTTGAAATTTCTGCTTGAATGGTTTGTAAGCCTGGTAAAAAGGGATCTAAGATGAAAGAGAAAACAATCTTATACTAAGCAAGTAAGAACTGTAAGATTAATAAAATGTAGAAACTATAAGTATCCTTTTAACATACAGAGTTAAATAGGAAAATATATGTTATTAAAATGTGGCTGAAGACTCTCCTAAGCAGGCAGGCTGTATCTCAATTGAATAAGCACTTGTCTAGATTAATGTAGAAATGTTGACATTGAGAGTGACTTCTACTTCAAATGACTGTCACTGAATGTATGAAGTTTCTTTTAGTATTTCTAACTTTAGCAATGTGGTGGGTTTAATTGTTATGGATGATACAATCTAAGACTGACAGTCTGGCTCCTCCATACACCACACATTGAAAGACACTCATGAACGTGTTCCAAAATAGTCCATCACAGCTGGATAAGCAGTTCTCTAGATGCATGTAAATTTTATAAAGTGTGACAAGGGTCTTCAGTATGCCTTTCACAGGGGGATAATAGTGTTGCAAACTGACACTGTCGAATCCAGCACCAATGATATCATTATACAATCAATACTTTCCAAAGGCACTTTACTTTAATGTAGTAGCCAATGATAAATTCCCCTTGAATCAACCAGTAACAGTATATTACAGCATGTGGAATGCATCTCCAGTGATGATAAACAGACACAGAGGGGTCCCCGAGTGGCTCACCTGGTGAAAGCCTGGCCCTGTGGTGCGCATTGTGCAGGGTTACTAATGCAACTCAACTAAACTTGCTGCTTGCAGCTTATTATTTTTGCAACATTAACACTTTCATTTTCCTTTTACAGAAAACAATGCCTCACCCCTGTATCTAAATTATGCAGGGTCCTGCGTTAAATATCTTTAGTGGTTTAATACCCGACCTAGAGAAGGTGTCCATTACTTTAACCTGATACAGGCCCAGTACAATCCATATCCCAAAAAGGTAGATTCAATCTAGGACACTGATGTTCCACTATAATCACTATGGAAACACAATTATTTACAAAACGATTTACAAAAATAACCCACCCACCCATAGATAATAAACAAAATTCCCTCTGCCAACTGGTAAACAATTTGGGCTCTTTTTACACAACCAGCTCCCAGAAGAATCTGGATTGCTTAGCTCCGGTCAATACTGCCATCTAGTGGTTCTTCATTTACTTGCACTGAATCCATAGAGACTTTTAAGAGGCATGTCATTAGCATACCACTCACCTGCCATCACTGCAAATTCAAAGTCACAGTTATAATCAGGGGTGCAAGGAATCCATTTGATGCAGACTAGCTTATCAGAGGATTTTTACACTTTATTTTCCCAGCAAAAAAATAACCATAAGTCCCACAGGCACAGCATGAGCATGTACAAACTGAAGTGTGACAGACATTGGGACAGGCAGAGATAAGACTTTCTTTCAAATACAAGCTAGCAGCATTACCCCAGGTCAGTATTAGAAAGATGTTTATACAGGAGCACACTTTTAACCACCTTTCCTGCTCTAGCAAACCAGTCCACTCCCACTGGCCGTTACCTAACCTTCTTCCAAATGAACCCCTGATAAACTCAATGGAACCAAACACAGAACCCCTATAGGCTACAGCATTACTTACATCAGCCCTGAACACATCCCCAAAGTGGCATTGCTCAAACACAGAACCCCTATAGGCTACAACATTACCTATATCAGCACTGAACACATCCCCAAAGTGGCATTGCTCAAACACAGAACCCCTATAGGCTACAACATTACCTATATCAGCACTGAACACATCCCCAAAGTGGCATGCTGCCTAACTGCAACCAGGCTCCAGACAGTCCCTTGGCTTCATCAGCTCCACCTTTTATCTTTGAATATGGATCAATGTAGGTCTACTAGATGAATATTCACTGCCTCTCTTGAGTCTGACTCTGAATTCAATGCCTTCTTTTCAAAGGAGCGTCATTCTTTTTGCAGTTTAATGACACCATGATTGCTCACCTTCTCTGCTATGGGGGACTGACAAAGTAGTGCAGAGAGGAAAGATTATCCACGAGGAAATTCTACAAAACAAAGTAAAGTATTTAGCCCATCTCTTTCCTCTTCTAATAATGGCGTTGTGACGGAAAGATGAGTTCTGGTGATGAATCTTCCTCCCAACCTGTGAGGGCGCTAAAGAACGGGAGGAGAAGTATCTGGAAGGGCTGGCCTGACAGTTCGTTTCCGGGTCAGGGAAGTGGGTCAGCCTGGAGGGAAGCGCGACTCTGTTGTAAGACCGTATTGATTTGAGAGGTAAACGAGAGGCAGCTGCAAGTAATAAGGCAGCTGCAACCGTTTATCTCGATATCATGCGGGATTACATATAGGGGCCAGGGTAACGCTGATCTTCTCCTTCGTTTGGGTTAACGCTTGGAGAGAGAAGGATCGAGAGAGGAGCTCTCGTTGTAAAGAGGAATTACGTGTTGTGTTTGTTTATAATTGTCTGCGTTTTTCACCACCAGACAGTTAACTCACCTATCCGGAGCTGTCGACCAGGGTCAGCACAATCCGGATCACTACTGCACGGAACCGTCACGAAATACAGTGTCTTCACCCACCACAAGCACGTCTGCACTCACCCAGGACTGGTGACCGTGTGTTCGTTTTGTTCGGGACTGTGCCCTATTATTGCTATCCCCGTGCTTTACACATTGTTGTGTATAGCCGGGGATTTATTATTTAACGGTCACCAGACCTGGATTATAAATAAAAGCACCTTTTCACTGGAAACTGTTGTCTGCCTGTCACTCCTGCATCGCATCACCGCTATACCTGTTCCCCTCCACTAGCCACTTTGCCACACGTGGTGTCAGAACACGGGACTATGGACCGCAACGCGCTGGCGGAGTTGCTGCAGGCACTGGAGACCAGACGGGATGCAGAGGAGAGACGGAGGGAGGAGCGCTATACGGCGCTCATTGAACGGGTAGGGCTGATCGTTGCTGCAGGAGCGACCCCTACCGGAACATCATTGATGTCGGCCCCGAAGGCACGGGCCATGAAAATGACGGCGGAGGATGATCCGGAGGCATTTTTGGTGGCGTTCGAGCGGCTGGCAACCGCGGCGGGATGGCCTCGGGAGTTCTGGGCAAGCCAGCTAGGACCTTGCCTGGTCGGGGAAGCGCAGGCAGCTTACCAAGCCCTGAGCGACCAGTACGCCACTGACTATGACCTAGTCAAGCAGGCTATCCTCCGTCGTCTCAACATCACCGCGGAGACCCACCGGACGCGGTTCCGCGAGTACCGGAGAGCCCCGGAGACACGCCCCAGGGTGGTGGCACAGCGGTTGTGCGACCACATGGTCCATTGGCTGACCCCAGAGAAGAAGACCGCTCAACAAATGGGGGAAGCCATTGTGGTGGAACAATTCTGCCATGTGGTCGGCGCCGAAACTCAGGCGTGGGTACGGCGCCACAACCCTGACACCCTGGAGGAGGCGGTCAAATTGGCCGAAGATTTTGAGGACTCTTTGACGTCAGCCCGGGTCGGGATCCTGTCAGCCCCTGCCCTGCTCAGGAACCAACCTCTCCCTCCCTCTCCTCCAACACCACCACCATCACCCTCGGTCCCGGCACCCAGACCTCCCAGACCGCCGACCCCGTTGGGCCCCCTTGCCTCCCCCCCATGGAGACCAAGGATGGCCCCCAGCTGGGGTAGAGGTGTTGCCCCTGCCCCGTTGCCCTACCAGCAGCGGGACAGATATTTAACCTATGCCCCCTCTGTCCCTCCACTCTGTTTTAGGTGTAACCAGCCAGGACATAGGGCCAGGTCATGCCCCGCTGCTATGGAGTGTGACGTGGCTGCATGCAACTGGACACCTGGAACGGGTAAGCAGGGGGAAAACGGTTGGGAGGGGCCCTGTCTGATTGACGTGGTTTTAGGGAATGTGAAAACCCACGCGTTAGTGGACACAGGGTGTGAGCAAACCTTGATCAGGACAGCTCTCTTGGGCGGTATGTCGTGGCGGCCACAAGGTCAGGTGGCCATCTCCTGTATCCATGGAGACACGGCGGCATACCCCACCCTAAAAGTATATTTATCGGTAGGACCGATAAAACGTCACCTTGTAGTCGGGGTGGCGGAAAGGTTGCCGCACCCAGTTATTCTGGGCCGAGACTGGCCAAAATTCAAAGAATTGGTGCAAATAATGGCAGTCTCAGCCACACACGTAAACGTGGCAGAAAAAGGGAAAAAGGAACGGATTGGTGATGTGTTTCCTTTTCATCCTGAAATGTTTTCCCCTCTGTTCCGTCCTAGAAAAACAAATAAGGAGAGACGGACGGCGAAATGGGAGGGAGCGTCTTTGAGACAAGGCTGGGGTCTGGTGGGAGAGTGCTGTAATGGTAACAAACGCCAGTCGAAGGGAGTGGGAACGCAGTGTGACCGAGAGAGCGAGGTTACTGGGCCGACTAGGGCAGAGGTTATTCCAGCCCCTCTCAATATACCGGACCCGTGGTACTCAAGCGCGGACCTAGTGTGGGGCCAAAAGAACGACCCGTCACTGGTGCACGCTTGGGGGCAGGTCCGGTCCATTGAAGGTAAGGATGTTGATGGCGCTGGGCCGCTAGTATATCCACATTTCAGTATAAAGGGGCAATTACTATATAGGGTAAACCTAGCCGCGGGCACAGGACAGCCTGTAACACAATTATTGGTTCCCCCGTCTTGTCGGACCGAGGTCATGAGGCTGGCGCATGATATCCCTTTTGCGGGGCACCTCGGAGCCGAGAAGACGAGGGAGCGAATATTGGCTCGATTCTATTGGCTCGGTCTTCATACTGATGTGTCGAAATATGTAGCCACATGCCCAGACTGCCAGCGAGTAGCGCCAGGTCGAGTGCGCCCCGCTCCTTTGGTCCCACTGCCGATTATTTCCACTCCTTTTGAGCGCATTGCAATGGACATAATGGGCCCGTTGCTACCTTCTGACTCTGGGTATACGCATATATTAGTAGTGGTGGATTATGCAACGCGATACCCAGAGGCAGTTCCATTGAGGTCCACTAGTGCAGCTGCAATAGCCACCGAGTTAGTGCAGATTATGGCTAGAGTAGGGATCCCCAAGGAGATTTTGACTGATCACGGAACCAATTTTTTGTCCAATACGTTACAGCAGGTGTACAAAATATTAAAAATACGTCCCATCAGGACGTCCGTTTATCATCCACAATCGGACGGTTTGGTTGAACGTTTTAATCAGACCTTAAAGTCGATGCTGAGGCGATTTGTAACACAGGAGCAGAAACATTGGGCATCGCTTCTTCCCTACCTCCTTTTTGCGGTGAGAGAAGTGCCGCAGAGTTCAACGGGGTTCTCCCCCTTTGAGCTCCTGTACGGCCGGCAGCCTCGCGGCATTCTCGACCTGCTGAGAGAGGGGTGGGAGGAGCACAAAGGCTCGTCTAAAAATGTAGTGAAGTATGTGCTCCTACTACGAGATCGGCTGGATTTGGTCGGTCGTTTGGCCCAAGACAACCTCAGATCGGCTCAGCACCGACAACAGCAGCATTACAACAAAAATGCACGGATTCGAACCTTTCGACCAGGGGACAAGGTAATGCTGCTACTTCCCTCATCTGAATCGAAACTGTGTGCTAAATGGCAGGGGCCGTATGAGGTGATTCGGGCTATAGGGAAAGTAAATTATGAAATTAGACAGCCCGATCGCCGAAATGAACGTGAAATTTATCATGTCAATTTGTTAAAGCCCTGGCAGGCAAGGGAGGTCTTATTTATAGCCCCAGGCAATATGGAGGATGATTTAGGTCCCTGTCCAGAGACCCCGAGCACAAGAGCGATTTCTATGGGGGAACAATTGGTTCCGGATCAGCAAAGAGAGCTGCGTAAGCTTATTGAGGAGTTCAGCGATGTTTTTTCTGACGTGCCCGGCAGAACAAACTTAGTTGAATATGACATTATCTCTCCACCAGGTGTCACAGTGCGAGAGAGACCGTACCGGATCCCGGAAAGTCGACGAAGTGGCGTTCGCAAAGAGGTATGGGATATGCTCGAGCTTGGGGTGATTGAGCCTTCCAGGAGCGAGTGGTGCAGTCCGATCGTCATAGTGGCTAAGAAAGACGGCACCAACCGCTTCTGTGTGGATTTCAGAAAGGTGAACGCTATTGCTAAGTTCGATGCATATCCCATGCCTCGGGTCGACGAACTTTTAGACAGACTGGGAAAAGCGAGGTTTATTTCCACTCTGGACCTGACGAAGGGATACTGGCAAATCCCTTTAACCCGCAGCTCCAGAGAGAAAACCGCATTTTCAACACCAGAAGGGCTGTTCCACTTTAAAACCATGCCGTTTGGGCTACATGGTGCGCCCGCTGCCTTTCAGAGACTGATGGACCAGGTTTTACGCCCACATCATGAATATGCAGCAGCGTATATTGATGACGTGGTGATTTACAGCTCCACCTGGCGAGAGCATTTGGCTAGGGTTGCAGCCGTTCTTCAGTCTCTAAGGGCAGCCCGGCTGACAGCTAACTTGAGGAAATGTGCGTTTGCCAAAACAGAGACTCAATATTTGGGATTTTTAATGGGGAATGGAAGGGTGAGACCTGTAGTCACCAAAATCCAGGCTTTGGTTGATGCAGCGATCCCCAAAACCAAGACTCAGGTGAGGTCACTACTGGGCTTAGCCGGTTATTACCGCCGCTTCATCCCCGAGTACGCCACAGTGGTTAACCCGTTAGTCGACCTCACTAAAAAGAGTGCTCCAAATTTAATTAAATGGTCAGCTGAGTGTCAGGGAGCGTTTGATACTATTAAGCGTACACTTTGCCAGGCCCCCACTCTTATCACACCGGATTTCACCAAGAGATTCATCCTCCACACCGACGCATCGGATGTAGGTTTGGGTGCAGTCTTGTCCCAAAAAGTAGCTGGAGTAGAACACCCGATATTATACCTCAGTAAAAAAATGTTACCTCGGGAACGCAACTACTCCGTAGTCGAAAAAGAGTGTTTGGCCATTAAATGGGCTACTCACTCTTTACGATACTACCTGCTGGGACACTCATTCGATCTGGTCACAGACCACGCCCCACTCAAGTGGTTAAGCACAATGAAGGACAGCAATGCCCGGATAACTCAGTGGTATCTGGCATTGCAGCCCTTCATGTACCACATGGTACACCGTGTAGGGAAAGACCACCAAAATGCGGATTATTTTTCCCGGGAGGGGGGAGTAATGGGGAAGGTAGATTTAGCCGAGTGTTCCTTCGGCTCCACTCTGAGCGGTGGGATATGTGACGGAAAGATGAGTTCTGGTGATGAATCTTCCTCCCAACCTGTGAGGGCGCTAAAGAACGGGAGGAGAAGTATCTGGAAGGGCTGGCCTGACAGTTCGTTTCCGGGTCAGGGAAGTGGGTCAGCCTGGAGGGAAGCGCGACTCTGTTGTAAGACCGTATTGATTTGAGAGGTAAACGAGAGGCAGCTGCAAGTAATAAGGCAGCTGCAACCGTTTATCTCGATATCATGCGGGATTACATATAGGGGCCAGGGTAACGCTGATCTTCTCCTTCGTTTGGGTTAACGCTTGGAGAGAGAAGGATCGAGAGAGGAGCTCTCGTTGTAAAGAGGAATTACGTGTTGTGTTTGTTTAGAATTGTCTGCGTTTTGCACCACCAGACAGTTAACTCACCTATCCGGAGCTGTCGACCAGGGTCAGCACAATCCGGATCACCACTGCACGGAACCGTCACAAAATATAGTGTCTTCACCCACCACAAGCACGTCTGCACTCACCCAGGACTGGTGACCGTGTGTTCGTTTTGTTCGGGACTGTGTCCTATTATTGCTATCCCCGTGCTTTACACATTGTTGTGTATAGCCGGGGATTTATTATTTAACGGTCACCAGACCTGGATTATAAATAAAAGCACCTTTCCACTGGAAACTGTTGTCTGCCTGTCACTCCTGCATCGCATCACCGCTATACCTGTTCCCCTCCACTAGCCACTTTGCCACAGGCGTTCACACTCATTTACTTTAGACCAAGTTGGAACTTAACAACTTGATATCATCCAAAGCTGATTTTTTTTTTATGCTCTAGTATCAGACAAAGTGATTTTAATTAGGAGAGAAATTAGGTTGTTTATTAGCTAATCAATTTAAACATTACATGGAAAAATCAATAATTTCCACTGTAAAGATCAATATGACAACATTATTACAGATCACAAAAATAAATAAACATCAAGTCCTTTTATTCTAATCTATGCAAACCTGAACCTGATCCTGATATCCCAAACACATTAGTTTTTAGATGACTTAGAAATGCCTTTTCTCTCTGAACACGACTCTAAAAAAAAAAAAAAAAAAAAGACAACTCTGAAGTGTCACAGAAAGCTGTGTTTGCCATGCCTCATGGAAAATGCCCTGGCCAGGACAGATATATAATTGGATTTTAAAAGCTCTTTTGGTCTCTTATCCTGTCATTTTTAAAATGGTTAATCATTTACACACTTCCAATTTACCGACACGGTCTAGTTTGTATTCATTACAGCTTTAATCTCTCTTCTGTTTACATTTTTTTTTTAAAAGATTCTCGTTGTGCCAATTACCATCTGTTATCATTAATAAATGCTGATGTTGCAATAATAAGTGAAACTATTGCATCCAGGTTAGAAAGTGTCCTTCCACGTCTGACAGCTTCTTAATATCATGCATCTGTGACAGTCTCTTTAGATTCAGAGATGTTTTGATATGGTTAATTGATCTTTTTTATTTGTGGTCTTAGAAAAAATGGGATTTTGGAATTATATTCTTGAACAGATTAAGGTTTTATCCCCCCGAGCTTCAGTTGTTACTGATGGAATTGCTTTCCAGCCCTTTAAGCTCTTCAGAGGCACCAGACAGGGAGCGCAACCTGTATTCTCTCTTTTATCAAACCCCTTACAATTGCCATAGGTCAGTAATAATACTGAAAATATGAAGTTGCTATCTAAAATGTTTCATATGAAATGATTATAAACTGATCATTATAAACGTCTTTGTTCTTGGTGATAATTTTGCTGGTGCATTAATTGTTTACTTTACTGGAAATATGGAATAATATAATTATTGGAAATTAAATAATGAGTTTGTTTCAGTTTTAAAAGATTTCATTTTAAGTACACAGTCTATTTTGGCCTGTGATGGTCAATCCCAGTCTTAGAAAAGGTTTGAAGGCACTGTGCTGCAGGGAAGTGAAGATGTTGAACTGTTATTGAACCATTCTGCCACTAGATGACGGAAGAGCACCATCATTCCTGCAGCCTTTCACTAAAAGAGGGACCTGGCAGGGTTTAAAACACTGCTGTGCTCTTACTTTTTAGATGAAGACCATTTCCTTTGCCACTGACACAGAATGCAGGGTTTTTATGAGAGGTGATTTTTTTATATCAGTGATCCCACATACAGTGCTTGACAGCACAGGAAGTGAAACGTGTCTTAACATCATTAAGAGCTGTAACAGGGAGAGATCTGTGCTGACTCTGCTGGCGTGTTCACGGGCTGCAGGAAGAGGGCGGCAGTCGCCCAACAACCGCTTGTGAGTCATGGCAGTGACACGGGGAGGTGGGAAAGTGGGTGTGTGGACTTTCACCCTCTCTGAGAAGCTGAGAGGCGGGTCTTGGGTGATTGTTGGTCCTATAAAATAACGCTCTGTTGTTTCCTCAGGTCTGCCCACTTAGACTCGCCAAGAGTGGGGAAGCTTTGATTCAGGACCGGGAATCAGCCGGGAGAAAAATAAAGATTCACAGCGAGACAGAGAGAGAGAGCGGGGAATCCTTGTGCAGACCCCGGCGTATTGTGAAAGAGCAGGCTAGATAGCCGATAGAATAGGACGGTGATCCGGGTCGTGCGGGTAGCGGCGACCGGGATAACGCTGCCGAGTGCAGCACCTTTTATTTGTAGTTTTATTACTGTTTTATTTTCCCTTGTTCTTTTCGCCTTCTGTTTTCATTATTATTTCTTTGAGCACCTGCGATGCACTTGCTGTTCGTGTACCAGCTGTGGTATTTCCGTGGTGCTGTCTATCATCATTGATAGGCAGCCCACGGTCAACAGTGCCCTCTGCCGGGGAAAAATAAGAACCGGTCCAAAATAAAACTGGGCACCTGTGTGGTGTTTCCAAGTACACCTGTCTGTCTCCTGGTCAGTGAATTACCCACACCCCTTCCACAAGAGCGTTAAACCCTCTACCCAAATAACAAAGAGTTTGTATTCATTATGTAGGGTTTTCCACATTCTACCCATATAACAAACAGTTTCCCCTCAACAGTCACTATCACTTATCTCCTTTACTATTGCTTCTAACCCTCTGCCCTCCCTCCACTCAGCTCCTTTCTACACTGCCCTCAAACCCTGCATCTGTCTGCCCTGTTCCCTATTACAGTATCTCCCCCAGCCCCTCAAACTCTATACCTATCTGCCCCTGTTCCCTATCAAAGTCTCTCTCCTAACCCTGTCAAACCCTACATCTGTTTCCTGCTGTTCCCTGTCACAGTCTCTCTCCCAACCCCCTCAAACCCTACACCTTTCTGGCCTGTTCCCAATCACAGACTCACCCCCAACCCCCTCTCTCTCTGCCTCACTCTCCCCTCTCAGTCTCCCCTCAGTCTTCCTCTCTCCCCTGCCTCCCCGGCTTTAGCCCTGGATTTGTCCCTGCAGCTGTGCCAGACTGATGCTGCCCCCACACACACACACACACACGATGACCACCAGAGGGCCTAGTGGAGTTGGCAGCTGGCCCTCTGGTGGTCACTCCACTGAACACCATGCTCAGAGCTGCACCACAGGCCAGCTCCACCAGCACACGCTCCTCGTCCTAGGAGTGACACAGAATAGTCAGGAGTGGAGACACACACACACACACACACACAGAGCAGTCAAGAGGGGGCGCTACTCACACACACAGTGAGGAGGGGGCGCTACACACACACACACACACACGCAGAGTAGTCAGGAGGGGAGACACACACACTCACACACAAAGCCAGGAGAGGGCATTACACACATAGAGCAGTCGGGAGGGGAGCAACACACTCAGAGCAGTCAGGAGGGGGCGCTATACCCACACAGAGCAGTCAGGAGGAGAGCCACACACACAGAGCAGTCAGGAGGGGGCGCTACACCACACACACACACACACACACACACACACAGCAGTCAGCCCTCTCCTCACTGCTCTTCAGATTGAATATATCAATGCTCGACTGGATTCAGAACTGGAACTGTTGAGACTTGATGCTTCACCCAAGTGTTTAAACATTTAAACAGAATCAAGATGCACTGCATGCTACTCAGGACAATGTTGAAATGATACAGGGTCAGTGCTCGAGGGCAGCACTTGATATTTATCACTTAAATACTCAGTCTGCATTAAATCTGTGCTCTACTAAAGAAACTTCTTAGACTGGCTGGCAAATGTTTTCAAAGGTCTCATTAAGTCAGTTTCCTAAATGCTTTGGAACACAGTTTCTATTGTTATCATGATTATATGTAAGGACTTGAAATTCTTAAAAAAAAATTCCCGAAAATACCATAACTCACTGTCCTTTTAGAGAGACGTATTTGTTTTGCACTGTCAGATTCTTTATTGTATACCCATGAAGCCTGTTAGTCGTGCAGCTTGATGTAATAGCTTTCATCATTTCATTGTGATCAGATGCTGTGAACTGTGCCTGGCTGGCAGGCTGAGGTAAACAATGCTCTGAGTGCAACATTGAACATATTCTCTAATAAACCTGGGGAGCTCATGTCCAACCAGTTTATATCGAAACAGACTGACCTGTCAAGATCTTTCTGACACTCTAATAAATCTAGGTTCTCACTGGAGAACTGCGTTGATAAAGTGGGTCGTAACATGATAGAAAGATTCTGAATCTTATTGAACAGTTACAAGCTATCATGGTGTTTTTAGTCAACTCAACACAAATACTGTCCACAAAGGTGAGCGACTTTAATATGGGACTTTGGGCGCTCCTAAAAAATAAAAACAGAAAAATCCAAGTCCTTCTCATATTGTATAGTATTGATTTGAAATTATCAAACTGCGATGGAAGGCATTTCTATAACTGTTCTTTAACTCCTGCATGACAAGATTCTGTAATAGAAGTAGCCCTGTCAGACCAAAGGGGATCTCAATTAGCTGGTAATTGGTCAATGACATATTCGTTGATTGCTGTAGACTTCACGATTATTCTGTTTATTTTCAATCACAACAGACAGCTTTTCCCTGGGCATAGCCAAAGAAGTAGACCCAAAAAGATTCAATGGTTTAAAATAGATGGCCTGTGAGAGTGTCAGGTTTTCTCTGGGGTCTGGCTCTTCTCAATGGACTGCACTGCATTCTGCACTTGATTCGTGTTTTATTCCCAGTCTCAAAGGATCCAGTCATTTGTAACCTGTGGTTCCATTGCTCAGTGTGATTGTTTCCAGCTCCCACCTAGTATAACATGGACTGGCTGTGATGTACGGCCACGCCCATCCACAGCTATCTTGTTAATTCCAGACATGCTTATATTAGGTGAGCTAGGACGCTGCTTTTCCTATTGCGGTAATCTAGTGAATGCAGTACTGGAGTCAGCATTATCAGGAGCATTTGTAAGGGGGTTAGGTCCTGCATGATTTCTGACATGTTTTCACTTTTGGATGTAACATGTTTAATATATGGGGAATGTTTATGCCCAATCAAAAGAGTCACCATGTCTGCTCTATCAGTATTCTATAAATGACTGCAACATGTATTCATGTCTAAGACTGTATGGGGGACATGTATCATGATTGACAGACACGGCGCTCATCTGGCAGAGTGTAAAGTAGCGCTCTGAGGCAGTATACATTTACCCCATCCCGAATGTGTAAACTGGCCCAAAATTAATGAGACACAGTGTTATTTGCCACATTTAAATGCTTAAATGTGCTGCACTGGTGGTCAAAATGGGCTACAGGTGGCACAGATTAACAGACTAATCTGAAAAATAGTGCCTCCCCTCCAAATGGGCTACCTAAATTGAACAATAGGTAGGTCATTTGGTGAGGCAGAAATGACAGTTCAAAATGGTTAACCTGTGTTTAAAATAAAATGTGCAGGTTTTAATCGACTAAAGCCCGGGAAGCTCATCTGCAGAGGCACAAATGACCCGTGTTGACTAAGTGTCTTGACTTTTATATTATATTATTATTATATGGATAAAACCAAATATTAATAATGAAAAGGATAACTTAAATTAACCAAATTTATTATATGACAGATACAAACAAGTGTAAATAATGAAATAACCAGAATCAAGCTATAATTTTTATCCTTAGGGAAATCAAAAATGGTAATAGTGGACTCTAAATACTCTCCCTTCTTCTCACTACTCTCCCTCTGTTATTGGGTTGTTCAGGAAGGTTAGGAGCCTTGTGACAGAAATACAATGATTCTTGCTTGTAAATCTCCCGACCTATGAGGGAGTGTCACAAAGACGGCTGTAGTGGGTGACATCAGACCAGAAACAGGAACCAACACAAAATAAACAGAGGGGTGAAGTTTGGTGAAGCTGAACGATTTTTTTTTCACTCAGCATTTAATAATTGAACAGACAGAAAATATAACATAGGACCCAGCACTAGCAGCCAAAACAAAGAGACAAATAAAAATGAACTACACAGACAAACACGGCGAGCTGCTATTATTTATTTTGATTATTATAACCTTCATCTCCAATCCCGTTCTCCACTCACCAAACACACAACCCTGAGTGAGTGAAAACATGCTGCTTTTATGCAGCTGTATCAAGAACATTCATTGAATCATTCCGTTGAAGTCTCGGTACAACTTCACATAAATTAATAAAGTGCAATTCCCGTACTCACATATTATTACATTTTACCTGCACGTAAAGTGCTGTGCAATCCTTGTGCCTAAATACAAACATACATTTTAAACAACTTGTGTTCCACAGACTCATTGATATCCTGTGTACCAATGACTATACACCAACATTAACACACAACACGCAACATATAACACTGAAATACACACAGGGGCAGGCAACATTGGCACATACCCCCCACCCCCCTCCCCCCTTGTGCGTAGCACATATGGCCTCAATGGCCACCTCCCTCCTTAAAATCCCAAAAGTCTTGCTCAAAGTCCCGGGCCAAGAACGGGGACTTTAAGGGGTTCATGGGCAGCAATGTTGCCAGTAGCAAGGATGCTAGACAGCACTGAGACTGACTCCTTCAGCCAGGGCAATTCCAGCAGCGGAAAAACTGCTGGGGTTGGTGGTCTACAGACGCCCCCCCCCCCCCCCCCCCCCCCCCCCACAGCCGGCAGCTCCCTCTGGTGGGACTCCAGCCCCCAGAACTCTTGCAGCGAAATTGCTGCGGGGGAAGGTGGTCTCCTGACCTCTCCCCCCTTCATAGCCAGCAGCTCCCTCTGGTGGGGCTCCAGCTACACTGACCCCTGTGGCCAAGCAGAGCTGACGGCAGCCCCTGGCGAAGCAGTTCCGGCAGCCCCAGGCGATGCGGAGCAGCAGGCAGATTGTTTTCGCTCAGCATTTAATAATTGAACAGACAAAAAATAAAAGGTTGTAAAGACAAACAAAACACAGGACATGGCACTGGCAGACAAAACAAAGAAACAAACAAAAACGAACTACACCGACAAACACGGTGAGCTACTATTATTATATACGTTACTTTTTTACTTTCTCCTCTCCACACCCATTCTCCACTCACCAAACACACAACCCTGAGTAAGTGAAAACATGCTGCTTTTATGCAGCTGTACCGAGACTCGATTGATAAACAATCATTCAATTGGAGTCTCAGTACAACTGTACGTGAATTAATAAAGTGCAATTCCCCGTGCCTAAATACAAATATACATTTTAAACACTTGTGCTCGTAACCCATATTACATACCTGTACCAATGACTATACACCAACATTAACACACAACACGCTACATACAACACAGAAATACACACAGGGGCGGGTTAACATTGCCACAAGGACACATACATTTGTTTAACCCTTTTTATCTGCAACTATTTAGCTAGAGTTAAGATATGCCACAAAATAATAAACCTGCTGAGAAATGCACCCACTGATGGTGAGCTAGTGACCAGGAAGAGTTAGGAACTGGAAAGGGTTACAACCTTTTCACTTCAGTCCAGACAACAAGCACATGAATTTAGAATCGTCTAGTAAAATTAACCAGCCAATTCAACATGATCTGTAAGAACTACATGGTCACGTGAGAAACCAGGGTTTTAGTTTAGCAATTAGAATAGTGTTTAGTGAGGGGATTTCAAATCCTACTGGAATATATAGATATGTGATCACCCTTTTTAGTGGATACAGTGCTTGGCCGTCTATAGACAGCTTTGTTTTATTAGCTTTGTTTTTATCTTTCTTTTGTTTACACTCCAGTTTATGTATACATGCCTGTGAGCTGTAACATAGGGCCCAAAAGTCTATACATATCTTCCCAATTTAGCATGTCCAGTTATGTACTTCCCCGCAGCAATCTCCACAACAGCTCAGGAGAATGGAAGGTTATTGGGTGTCCTCTGATCCCCAGCCTTTACATTCAGGAACTTGAGACTGGATGTTGACAAGATACTAACCCCAAGTGGACAAAGGCTAGCCCAACAGGTGTCTGTTTTGAGCTCACAGGATTCCTGGTGAAGCTACTGTGGAATCCCTATTGAAGTTCAGCACAGCCAGGGCGTGAACCTGCTCTCCCCTGACTGCATGACGTGAATCCATGACTGCATGACTTACCCTGCTCACCACGCAACCGCGCCTATACCAGGAGAGCCACTCGGGAACACGTAGTGCTAAGTTTAAACACACTTCCACACTCTGTGCACTCTACACAAAGACAAGCTTGAAACGCATTGCATTTCTCAAGAATAACTTTGTTGATTAACCGTTTCCATAGAAATGGGGTAATATGTCTTTGTGTTGATTTATCAGAGTGTTAAGACCCCCCCCCCCCCCCTCCAGCAGCTTACCAGATGAGGGGATGGTCGAAGTTGGGAGGGGGGTGTGTGTTCTGCAAGCCCTCGGACTCAGCCAGTTTGTGCGCCTCATCATTAGCATCATCTCACACCTGCAACCTGACACACAAACACACTGCACATTTACACAAGGGCCTGAATTACATTGCTGCTGTTACTGTACTTTATAATAGCTAGAGTGGTTCCATACATTTAATTTAAACCATGCAATACAAGAAAACCATTGCGTTTCCCAGTTGCAGACAGAAGCAGATACTTTCAATAAACTGCAGCTAAAAATTGTCCTTAACAATGTTCGTTGCAATTAGTAAAGCAGTTCTCTGAGCATGGGCACTTCATCATCTGCCCTCACAGGGGATTTCAATAATAACCCTCCACAATATTTGCAATCTAAGGCACCATTTCCAGGAATTACTCCCCCAAGAGTCATGGATTTAAAATCTACTTTCACAACAGTTAAAGATTGCAACAAAGCATTGTATAAAAAAATATGTGATTTCTGACAAAAAGGGTCATTAAGTAATACAAAATAGAGCTCCCCCCCCCCCATTTTTTAATGCATGTTGCTTGTAGTTTCTGTTGCAGTAAAAATTGGGCTGGGAAGGGGTTAGTCAGACTCAATATGCTTCCATTGATGTCACATTCCTATAAGGATTATTCCTTCACTAATGCTTGCACATGTTAAATAATTTTGGTCCGGTTTTATTTAAACAAATAGATAGAAAGGGGCCACTAAGGGAAAAGCCACTATCCTGAGATGGACAGGGGTCACTGGAGACCAGGCTGAGACCACAAAACGTATTTCAACCCACTCAATCATCCCTAGAACCCTGCATGACAAGGGTATGGTTGGGGGAGGTGACTGGGATTACTGGAGTCAGCAGACAATACAACATCAGCCAAATAATAACATTACCAAGTAAAAGACAAGCTTCCAGTGTAAACAGTTTTAGTATGACACTATCAAGTGTTTCCAGACTTTCTGATGACTTCTCTTATTCACCACATTCAATTTGCACAGTACATTTGCAGTTTTCTCTTATTTACCTTAGTTAAATTTACAATATCTACCAATGCTTTGCCATGCTTTTATTGTTCTTTATTACACTTTGCAATACTTTTACTATGGGAAATGTTTAAAGGGGTGGGTTAAATCAATCAATATTTTGTCGGTCCACAAACCTGTGAAGAACACCTGTTGAAAACGAGAGAACACAACTCAGTATTCAGCTACAGAGAATACTTGTTTTTACTCTCAAAGGTCATTCTTACTCAGGCAGCAATGTTTCATCTGTGCTCCTTGTTTTTCACTGGCACTTGACCAGCGTGAGGTCTGGCGGTCAGTTAGAGGTGGAATGTTGATTGAAGACTCTTAGAGCAGATGTCTCAGCAAACAAAAGGGTGTGCTCCATGCCATCCAATCAGGGAAGAGTGAAGGGCCAATCACAGCCTAGCTGCAGACGAGCCCACTGTTTCACTGTAAAGCTCCTTGGAGCACTTCAACCTTGTTGGCTTGTACCGATGTTTGTCTCACTCTTGTAAAGAAACTGCCCCACTGGTTTGCAGTGTTTTTTGGCATTCATCTTTATTCAAACCTTTTCAATAGCCATGCTGCATCTGTTTGGAGGGGAAATGCTTCTTCTAAACCCAATATGTGTGTCTCTACAAGGGAACACAATCTGCTCTAATCAGTTCCTTTTAAGCCCTAAATGCACTGATGGAATGGGATGCAGTGCTTTTCCCATCATTTGCAATCTGCATATTATTAAGCACCAATCAATAGTAATATGACAACTTCTTCTAGCAGTGTGAATTGATATAAAAAGATCCACTAGCTTCTCTTAATGCATTTAAAGCACTGTGTCTTGTTCTCTTCACCAGAGGAGCAAAGCGACATTGTGGCCCTGGAGAGAGTCCAGCGAAGAGCAACCAGACTAATCCCAGGCTAAAGGAATGAGCTACAAGGAGGAGCTGAATCTAGAACAAAGACTAATCAGAGGAACACATTTGAAATCTCTACAATCTTAAAAGGAATTGACATAGTTAACCTGAACCAATAGCTTGACCAGAGGACACAGTTGGAAATTAAGTGGAGATAGACTTAGGACAGAGGGAAGGAGACACTTCTTCACACAGTGGTGAAGGGATGGAATGGGCTACCTAGTCATGTTGATGCAGAACCACTTGGATCCTGTAAGACTCAAATTAAGTTTTGAGATAAACTGAAATGGGTTGAATGGTCTCCTCTTCTTTGTACATTTTCACATATTATATATATATATATATATATATATATATATATATATATAGTGACAACTCTGGAAATGTTTGTTTGTTTATGCCGTCTACCATGGCTGCCCATCAGTCCAGTGGCCTCCTGGGAATTAAAGACCTGCTGCGCCAGATTACATTTTCTTAAAACGGGTACAGACTGTGCCTAATCCGTGGCCCAAAATATCGACCCTCGACCACAATGCCCCACACTTCATCACACATCCCCCTCCCCAGCTCAGACTCGAGGGGTTGAGCAACACCGGACAAGAAACAATGAACTCTGGATAACCCGTCTGCATTCCCCTGCTTTGCACCAGCTCTGTGTTCAATTGAATGTCTGTAAACTTAAGAACCAACTGTGACCCTTGTATTATTTTCCTTGCTTTGGTGCATCCAAGTAAGAGGGGCATGGTCGGTAATCAATGTAAACTGCCTTCCTAAGAGACAGTATCTTAATGTTTCCAGTGCCCACTTAATGGCTAAGCATTCTTTTTCTACCACTGCATAGTTTCGTTCCTGTGGATTAAGTTTCCTGCTCAAGAACATAACAGGGTGTTCTTCGCCATCCACCTCTTGTGATAACACTGCCCCTAGCCCAACCTCAGAGGCATCAGTTTGCACAATAAACCTTTTGTTAAAATCAGGGGTGATTAACACAGGCTGTGCACACAGAGCATATTTAAGAATTTGGAATGCGGACTCAGTCTCCGCATGCCACTTTACCAATAGTCGCCCTTTTCCTTTGGTCAGATCTGTAATGGGGGGAAGAGATTGTGGCAAACCCAGCGATGAATCGCCTACAATACCCAACCAAACTGAGGAAGGCCTTCACCTGTTTTTTATTGACAGGTCTGGGCCCATTCTTAATGGCCTCCAGCTTGTCTATTTGGGGTTTGATCACCCCACATCCAATTGTGTACCCCAAATACCTTGCCTCCTCCAGACCAATGGTACATTTGGCTGGATTCGCAGTTAGCCCAGCAACTGTTATGAAGTTTAAAACAGCCTGAACCTTCTGTAAATGCATGTCCCAGCTAGTACTATGCACTACCACGTCATCCAGATAGGTGGCGGCATACTCCCTATGGGGTTTTAAAATCTTTTCCATGAAACGCTGGAACGTTGTGGGAGCCCCATGAAGACCGAAGGGTAGTACATTGTACTGGAATAGGCCCTCAGGAGTGGAGAAAGAACATTCATTGCAAAACCTGAGCAACCCATCTGGCTTTGGCATCAACACAATTAGACTGACCCACTCACTGTCTGATTCCTCAATTACCCCCAAATCTAGCATTTTTTTTTACTTCCTCAGCTATGGCCTTCCTACAGGCTTCTGTGACAAGGTAAGGTTTTATGGTTACCCTTTTCCCAGGCTCTGTTACAATGTCATGTTTGATAACATCTGTTTTGCCTGGTTTACTCGAAAAAATATCACTGTTTCTCAGGTTTATGTGATATATTTGTTCTGGCTTCCTTCTACCTGGCTGCTATACCTTATAAGTGACCTCACCGACATGCTCAATAACCTCATAAGCTTGCTTTCTACGGTGGGTACCAAAACTAAGACCCTGTCCACTGGCTGAAAAACCTGTACCTGAGCTGTGCGATTGTACGCACTTCTCTGGGCCTCCTGTGATTGACGCTTTTGTTCATGTACATTGCAGCAATGTGATCCTGCATTTGCGACACATGCTCTGTTACACTACGTAAATGGGTGGGCTCACTTTCCCATGTTTCCTTGGCAATATCCAAGAGACCTTTTGGCATATCTCCCATATAAAAGCTCAAAGAGAGAAAACCCTGTAGAAGCTTGCAGTGCCTCTCGGACTGCAAACATCAAGTAGGGTAATAAAAAAATCCAGTTTTTCACATATTTATCTATTCCTTTAAGTAACATAGATTTTAAAGTCTTGTTGAACCTCTCAACAAGACCGTCGCTCTGGGGATGGTAAACAGAAGTTTTTAAGTGTTTGATTTTGAACAACTTGCACAGCTTATCGTCTTAGCACTAGTGTTCCGAAAAGGTATTGCTTCAGGATATTGAGTGGCATAGTTTAAAATAACTAAAATTTGTTGGTGCCCCCTAGCAGATTTCTCCACTGGTCCTATGAAATCCTTTACTATTCGATCGAACGAAACCTCAATTATTGGCAGTGGCACTAAAGGACTACGGAAAGCTTTAAATGGGGCTGTCTGTTGACATTCAAGGCAAGATATGCAGTGTTGTTCTATATTGGCATGTACGCCTATCCAATAAATCCTTCTCAAAATTCTGTCCTTTGTTTTCTTAATACCCAAATGACCTCCAGGAACATGACCATGGCCAAGATCCAGTACTGTACGTTTATGTGAACGCGGCATCAGTAACTTTTCTGTGATATCTTCCCTGTTTTTTTCTACACGATATAACAAATCATTTTTTGTATAAAATGAGGGTAGGACAAGGGAATCTTTGGGTTAACAGGAGTTCCGTTTACTATACTTACAACTTCCTTTGCACTTTTCAAAGTGGGGTCCTTTAACTGGGGAATAGCAAAATTCTCTGAGTTAACCTCCGGTAAGTTTATCTCAGCGACACTGTCAGTGTCATTATCATAGGAGGTACCTGGGATCTCTTGATCATGTTCTTCTCCTAATTAAACCTTTGCTAGCTGGGTTTTCTCACACATACCGAAAGGAAACAGTCTCCTTAGCTTACCACTCTGTAGCTCCGACTCGGCCACATCATTTCCATCGTGCAGTTCAAATTCGCCCTTTTTGTCCCTTAGCTCCAAAAAGTTAGGGAAATCCCACCCCAGTATTACATGATTGGGTAAAGTCGGTACCACGCCAACTCGATAATCCACAGACCTGGTGTTGGTTTGTATGTGGACTACAGCAGTGTGATATGGGTGGGTATCACCATGTACACACATAATATTGAGTTTCCAGGACTGATGCAATTTAGTGTGGTCTACTAAATGTTCGGCCACCAAAGTTACCATGCTTCCCGAGCAGAGCCCTGGCCGTGTTTCCCTCCACAGCTATCTGACAGAGATATTTAGCACCATATTGTACCCCATTAAAAGAGTAATATCTGTGTAAGTCAACAAAGAATACTTTCCCTCCCCTTTCCCAATATTACATTGCATGGGCTCATCCACTAAAGGACAATTACTGGCTATATGCCCTATTTCCTGGCATCTAAAACATTTCACAAGTTTTCCAAAAGACCATGGTTTAACCCTGTTGGGTTTATCTGATTTATTGTGCCAGTTCCCCTGGTTCATTTCCCCATAATCACCAAGTCCCTTCACAGGCCTGGGCTAATCTTCGGCTTCCCCTGACCCAAGAACAGTCTTAAGAACATAAGAACATAAGAAAGTTTACAAACGAGAGGAGACCATTTGGCCCATCTTGCTCGTTTGGTTGTTAGAAGTTTATTGATTTCAGAATCTCATCAAGCAGCTTCTTGAAGAATCCCAGGGTGTCAGCTTTAACAACATTACTGAGGAGTTGATTCCAGACCCTCGTGATTCTCTGTGTAAAAAAGTGCCTCCTATTTTCTGTTCTGAATGCCCCTTTGTCTAACTCATCTCCATTTGTGTACTCTAGTCCTTGTTTCTTTTTTCAGGTCGAAAAAGTCCCTTGGGTCAACATTGTCAATACCTTTTAGAATTATGAATGCTTGAATTAGGTCGTGCATAGTCTTCTTTGTTCAAGACTGAATAGATTCCATTTTTTTAGCCTGTCTGCATATGACATGCCTTTTAAACCAGGAATAATTCTGGTCACTCTTCTTTGCACTCTTTCTAGAGGAGCAATATCCTTTTTGTAGTGAGGTGACCAGAACTGAACACAATATTCAAGATGAGGTCTTACTGATGCATTGTACAGTTTTAACATTACTTCCCTTGATTTAAATTCAACACTTTTCACTATGTATCCGAGCATCTTGTTGGCCTTTTTTATAGCTTCCCCACATTGTCTAGATGAAGACATTTCTGAGTCAACAAAAACTCCTAGGTCTTTTTCATAGATTCCTTCTCCAATTTCAGTATCTCCCATATGATATTTATAATGCACATTTTTATTTCCTGCATGCAGTACCTTACACATAATTACCTCTGAACAGACTTGTTGGCAGGTCCAGGAACTTGGTCTTGACTCCAGGAGACCAGGATTTCGTCTCTCTGGTCCGGTGGTTCAGAGTAGTTTGCCCGTTGCGGTGTATCGCTCCACAAGTGCAACCAGCTGCTCAGCAGTTGAGGGGTCCCCTTGTCCAACCCATCTCCGCAAAGGTGGTGGTAGACCTCTCAGGAAATGATCCATCATTTTCAAGGATTTCTGCAGCAGTGCGGACCTCAGGTTGTAGCCATTTTTTTGCCAAGTGTATTAGATCAAACATCTGTGATCTTGTAGGTTTCTCTGGTTGATACGCCCAGTCGTGGAACCGTTGAGCTCGGACGGCAGTGGTAACTCCTAGCCGAGCCAGTATCTCTGCCTTGAGTTTAGCGTAGTCATTAGCTTGGGCTTGGTCTAGGTCGTAATATTTCACTTAGAAATGGGGCCAGCAAGCCAGCCCACTGTCCCACCGGCCACCGCTCCCTCTCTGAGGTCCTCTCAAAAGCCATTAAAAATGCCTCCACATCATCGGTGTCAGTCATTTTTTTTATATAATGACTAGCCCTGATAGATGCAGAGGGACGTGGTGTCTCCCTGGTCATCTCGTCCAGCTTCTGGGTCAGCACTTTTAGTTCCTGTTGGGTCTGAAGTGCAGTACGTTGCTGCTCTTCCCGAAGTAACCGGTTTGCATCTTGTTGTGCTGCAGCCACTTGTTACAGCGCTGCCATGCCCTGCAGCAGGGCCTTGAGGCACTCCTCCATATTCCTAAAGTTTTTCTTTTATGCACAGACAACTTAATATGCTGCCCCCATTCTCCACCACATGTGACAACTCTGGAAATGTTTGGTGTGTTTGTCACTTTTCCCCGGACCTTTTACACTGTCCTCTAGCATAAAAGAAAGTCGAACTTCCAGGAATGCAGTTTAAACAGGATTGTACCTGTGTGTTTATTATTTACAGTGCTTCAAAAAAAAACATCCAAAATAAACAAACAAAAGCCTAACTCCTTAATGGAGTACTAACTATACAAGTAAGTTTCCCTAACTAACAGTCCGGGCAGCTAAGCTGCTTACCAGCTCCAAAACACCAGGACTCTTAAGTCCTACATTGCACAAAAGACTCTTGCTTCCTTCACACAGCTCACTCTCCAACTCTCCTCAACCAACAGGTTGACCCTGCCCTTTTTAAAAGGCTCCCAGTTGTTTAATTGATGGCAGCTGTGTTTAATGAATTACACAATCACCTTTTCCAATTATGCCATCTACCATGGTTGCCCATCGGTCCCGTGGCCGACTGGGAATTGAAGTCCTACTGCGTCAGACCGGCAGGACTACATATGTTTACGCACTGGTACAGACTGCACAATTCTGTGGCCCAGAATATCAGTACTCAACCACAATGCCCCACAATTCATACAAATATGGTAGAATATATATATATATATATATATATATATCTTATATATATATAATAGATAACTATATATTTGTGTTATATATATATATATATATATATATATATATATATATATATATATATATATATATATATATATACACACACACACACACACACACACACACACACAGGTACTGCAAAACTTATGGAACTATAATAAGATCCAAAATGGAAAATTACCTATATGGTAACAGGGTCCTGGGAGACAGTCAACATGGTTTTAGGAAAGGAAGATCGTGTCTAACTAACTTGCTTGATTTTTTTGAGGATGCAACATCGATAATGGATAATTGCAAAGCATATGACATGGTTTATTTAGATTTCCAGAAAGCTTTTGACAAAGTCCTGCACAAAAGATTAATTCTCAAACTGAACGCAGTTGGGATTCAAGGAAACACATGTACATGAATTAGGGAGTGGTTAACATGTAGAAAACAGAAAGTACTGATTAGAGGAAAAACCTCAGAATGGAGTGTGGTAACCAGTGGTGTACCACAGGGATCAGTATTAGGTCCTCTGCTATTCCTAATCTACATTAATGATTTAGATTCTGGCATAGTAAGCAAACTTGTTAAATTTGCAGATGACACAAAAGTAGGAGGAGTGGCAAACACTGTTGCAGCAGCAAAGGTCATTCAAAATGATCTAGACAAGATTCAGAACTGGGCAGACACATGGCAAATGACATTTAATAGAGAAAAGTGTAAGGTACTGCACGCAGGAAATAAAAATGTACATTATAAATATCATATGGGAGATACTGAAATTGGAGAAGGAATCTATGAAAAAGACCTAGGAGTTTTTGTTGACTCAGAAATGTCTTCATCTAGACAATGTGGGGAAGCTATAAAAAAGGCTAACAAGATGCTCGGATACATTGTGAAAAGTGTTGAATTTAAATCAAGGGAAGTAATGTTAAAACTGTACAATGCACTAGTAAGACCTCATCTTGAATATTGTGTGCAGTTCTGGTCACCTCGCTATAAAAAAGAGATATTGCTGCTCTAGAAAGAGTGCAAAGAAGAGCAACCAGAATTATTCCGGGCTTAAAAGGCATGTCATATGCAGACAGGCTAAAAGAATTGAATCTGTTCAGTCTTGAACAAAGAAGACTACGTGGCGACCTAATTCAAGCATTCAAAATTCTAAAAGGTATTGACAGTGTCGACCCAAGGGACTTTTTCAGCCTGAAAAAAGAAACAAGGACCAGGGGTCACAAATGGAGATTAGACAAAGGGGCATTCAGAACAGAAAATAGGAGACACTTTTTTACACAGAGAATTGTGAGAGTCTGGAATCAACTCCCCAGTAATGTTGTTGAAGCTGACACCCTGGGATCCTTCAAGAAGCTGCTTGATGAGATTTTGGGATCAATAAGCTACTAACAACCAAAGGCCGAATGGTCTCCTCTCGTTTGTAAACTTTCTTATGTTCTTATGTACTGTGCAAAAGTTTTAGGCAGGTGTGAAAAATGCTGTAAAGTAAGAATGCTTTCAAAAATAGACATGTTAATAGATTGTATTTATCAATTAACTAAATGCAAAGTGAGTGAATAGAAGAAAAATCTACATCAAATCCATATTTGATGAGACTACCCTTTGCCTTCAAAACAGCATCAGTTCTTCTAGGTACACTTGCACAAAGTCATGGATTTTGTAAGCATATAGTCAGGTGTATGTTTAAACAATTATACCAAACAGGTGCTAATGATCATCAATTCAATAAGTAGGTTGAAACACAATCATTAACTGAAACAGAAACAGCTGTGTATGAGGAATAATACTGGGTGAGGAACAGCCAAACTCAACTAACATGGTGAGGTTGCTGAAGACAGTTCACTGTCAAAAGTCATACACCATGGCAAGACTGAGCACAGCAACAAGACACAAGGTAGTTATACTGCATCAGCAAGGTCTCTTCCATTCAGAAATTTCAAGGCAGACAGGGGTTTCCAGATGTGCTGTCCAAGCCCTTTGAAGAAGCACAAAGAAACAGGCAACGTTGAGGACTGTAGACGCAGTGGTCGGCCAAGGAAGCTTACTGCAGCAGATGAAAGACACATCATGCTTACTTCCCTTCGCAATCGGAAGATGTCCAGCAAAGCCATCAACTCAGAATTGGCAGAAAACAGTGGTACACGAATCTACTGTCTGGAGAAGTCTGGTCAGAAGTGGCCTTCATGGAAGACTTGCGGCCAAAAAGCCATACTTCCGACGTGGAAACAAGGCCAAGCGACTCAACTATGCACGAAAACACAGGAACTGGGGTGCAGGACATCTTCCGATTGCGAAGGGAAGTAAGCATGATGTGTCTTTCATCTGCTGCAGTAAGTTTCCTTGGCCGACCACTGCATCTACAGTCCTCAACGTTGCCTGTTTCTTTGTGCTTCTTCAAAAGAGCTTGGACAGCACATCTGGAAACCGCTTTCTGCCTTGAAATTTCTTCAATGAATAAATGAAATAGGTACTGTACTTGTAATTCTACTTTTATTCACAATCTTATTATTATTATTATTATTATTATTATATATTATTATTATTATTATTATTATTATTATTAGTGCTAGTAGCGACAAAAACTGTGATAATAAAGAAAATCAAAGAAAAAAACTCCTAATGTTATTAACAATTTAGCTAATGGCTTTATCCAAGGTGATTTCCTTAACTTACTTCAGCAGCTTATATTGTTCTTTTTGGATTGTCCTTTTACTGTAGTAAAAGGCTTTGGACCAAACAGGGTTGTTATAGCAAGTGTGTGTTCACAATTCAACAAGTCCAACATGTATTATAAATGATTTGTCTGCCATAAATGAATCCTGACTGTGCTTCATTTACCAAGTAAGGCAGTGAGGGTTTTAATCTGCTTGACAAAACTAAAGCTACTGTTTTATAATGTGAATTCAAAAGTGTGATGGGGCGCAACTTATCCAGAAGTTTATCTTTATTAGATTTAGGAATGAGAGAAATGAAACCCAATCTCATGTCTGGGGGTAAAGAAGTCCTATTAATCATTTAATTAAACAGTTTGCATAAAAGGGAGCCAGTTCTGAATGAAAACATTGATAATTTTATATTAAAAGGCCGGGGTATATATATATTATATATATATAATATATCTATATAATATATTATATATATATATATATACAAACATTATGTGTGTGTGTGTGTGTGTTCAGTTCTGTTCATCTGTCTCAATCCACCTGCTGTTTTTACATTGTCATACCGTAACAGGCTAGACATTTGCCAATAATCGAATCTAGCTTTAAACGGCAAATCATAATCAAACCCAGTAACATCTTCTACATTTAAATCGTAGCGTAAGAATACAATCCTAGGATTGGGTTTCAACACTGACACGCTGTTTGGATACAAATCCAACTATTCATCAGGCAGCTCATTCAGATCCCTACGAATACTGAGTATAGCATTTGGAAACTGCAGAAGAGACGTTCCAATCCTGCCAGATTCCAGTATAGACAGGTTCCGCATTAGTATCACACCATTAATTCTTTGACACTGTTTTTCAGACTTTACAGCCCAGGCAACAGTCGCAAATGCAATGTAATTCAGACAGTCACTGTTCGCTAAATAATACAGGTTGTTGTTTTAAATCAAACTTTTCTAAATGATTCCCAATGATCAAACCATATCCCTACATATTTTAGAACAGTGTTTCCCAGTCCTGGCCCTGGGGACCCCTGTGTCTCTTGGTTTTTATTCCAGTTGAGTTCTCAATTACTTAATTGAACCCTTAATTGAACTATTCATTAGCTTAATTATACCCTTTTAATTGTTTTCAGTTTTTAAACAGTTGCAGATTTCAAGTTAATGATACAATTTTATGAGTAACTTGAAATTGGCAACTTTTTAGGAGCTGAGAACAATTAAAAAGCTTTGATTAAGCACATTATTAGTTCAAATTGGGGTTTGATTAAGTTATTGAGAACTCAGTGGGAATGAAAAACAGAACATGAAGGACTTGTAGGGGAATAAGAGCTCAAAGCAAAGGTGAGCTGTGACTTTGTCACCCTTTTAGCTTCTTCATGGTTTTTAGTACTAATAGGCTTTTGCTACCATGTTTAAATGAATATAGGCTTGCTATAACATGTGCTTCTTTGAAAACTGCACACCTGAAGCTGATGTACCTTCTGGAAGTGCAAAGTATGATAGATTTATGAAAATATTTACCTTAAGAAAACTTAAATAAGCCATTGAACTGAAATGTTCATAATAATTATACTGAAACTGCTCATCTCTTGGGTTTGTATTTAATCCAGAATATTTTGGAGTGTCCTTTATAGACCAATACAACATTTATATTGCAAATTGTATTATGTAACTCTTATATAATAAATGTATTATCTTACTAGCTAAATTCCACCATATATATATATATATATATATATATATATATATATATATATATATATATATATATATATATATATATATAAAAACCACAAAACACACTTCTTGTGTTTTAAACATTACACACTTCTTGTGTTTTATTTTATACGCACTTTGATATACGTTTTGTATGAAAGGCGCTATATAAATAAAGGATTGATTGATTGATTGATTAAAGAAATGGAACAGTACCTAACATAATCAAAATAACTAATAATAAAAAGTTGAAAAGCGTCACATCTCCATACAGTGTTTAATATCCCCTGCCTCTTAACAGAATTATGCAGCTCTGTATACCCGTCCTACTACTACTGAACTGTGCTTAGATGTTGCATGTGTTGTAGCTTTTGTTTTAAAGCTTTAAAAAAATATACAGTTAAATATGAAGCTGTTAGTGTCTGAGTCTACTCTAGGAAACGTTATTTTCCTATACCTTCTATGTGATACAAGTGTAAAATAATGCCCCATATTGAAAATGCATCACATGTTAATAGACAACAGCTTCATTCCAGTATTTCTCGAATATATTGCATAACATCAAAGTGTAAAAAGGTCTAACGTTGGTTAGAAGTTGTTATTCAGAAGGAATGCAGGTTGACAGGTCAGCAAACCAGGCTATTGACGTGGATTTACAGTAAAATTACAGATTGTATAGGCCTAATGTACAGAACTCTCTGTACTACTAGACGTCAACTAACTGCAAGCTTTGCGTAATTTATTATCCACTGGCAAGTAGAAAACAAGATGCACAATGTGTACAGTGCAGGGTCCATTTCCTCTCGTTATTGTCAATGTGGTTCGTTAAGCCTATCTTTGTTTTCATATTGATTATGCTAAAGCTTATCTCTCACTCGCTGATGCGGGTGTCGTTTTCTGCTTGTGTTTCTCGAGCGTCCTCTGCAAATTGCTGCAAGAATGCGCCTTTCCTTTCAGCTCAAAGATTAGTCGTTAAGGTGGAATCATCGAGTAAAGAGTAAGAAATTATACTTTGTAGATACAGCCCAATCAGTTTCCGAGCCAAGGGAACGAAGTACTTTTTATTTTTATTTATGCATTTATTTATTTTAGCTTTAAAGTGCAATTGGACATAAAACAAAAAAAGTACAATTAAGCACACTTGTAATTGTATTATTTGTTTTAAAATAATCATAGAACAATTTATTTTTCTCAACAACAAAAAAATAAATTAAAAAAAATTGTAAATGTTTGACCAAGTAATGTGTAGTATTTAGTTCCGTTTGTTAGACTTACTGACATTGCTTTGTTTGCATTACTTCAAGGTCAAGCTGTTTATTTGTATTGATCAAGACATTATTTGAAAGTTTTGTGGAATGTGAGGAATCGTTATATCCTACGCTTCTCGCTAATTTATTTCAACTGTGCATAATTATCCTCAACTGTATGATAGCCTACTATACGTCAATTGGAGACACAAGGGCTAATTGAACAACAGAAACCAATACTTACAATGTAATAATAATAATAAAATAGAACATCAGCTGTGTGCCCAAAGCAATTATATGCATGTGGTTACACAACCTTTCTTTGATAAGGGTCTGCACAAGCACTGTGGGAACTGCCTGCCCAGCGTGTCAGTCTCAGCTGGGAGAGAAACCGGTTTCGGGTGGTTACAGAGTCCACTTCACCCATTCATCTTGACAGCTCCTTTTTACTCTTATGCAACACAACCTTTTCAAATGAAATCCGGGAACGTGTTTACCAGGCAGCCAGAAACAAAGAGCGCTTGGATTGTAACCCCCAATATTCCAACCTGGTTTGAACCGGTTTTCCAAGGACTGAGTCAACAGCCTCGCCTGGCAAGCATTGTACCAGCCGCGAAGCCGGTTTTGGAAGTGCAGGTCCAAAATAGAAGCGACTCTTTTGGTAATACAGTGGGATACACATGACGTGTCCAATATTAAAAGTGTTGGCGAACAATAACGTTAAAAACATGTAAACATCACAATACAACACTAGACAAGTTGGCTGCAACTCATATGACACAATGTATCAATTATGTTAAATTTGTACACATGCAAACACATTATTGGTCACGTCATTGTTTCACATTGTATCAGTTGTAGGAGTAAAATGTGCTTGCAACATAAATGTAAGTATCGAACTCAGACCGTTATGACCAGTATCTACCCAGTGTGCATAACACACCGTTATAATATCGAAAAGTAACGTATTTAATGCTTTATTGTTTTTTTCTAAAATAATTATAAATTAGTGTATTTTTATTATGTTTTTTTTTTTTTTTTTTTTTTTCTATGCAAAAGTCTGCCGATATTTAATGTTGCAAAGTTAAAATGACGTGGGGAAAAAAGGACAAAACTGGTAATAGGGTAAAATACCCCTACTTGCACATTGGTCCATTGCTTGAATGAACAAAACGGATTATTATTTATAGAATTAAACTATAAAGAAAAGGAAAGCCACATAGCTTGTAGAATATTATAAAATACACAGCTACGACCTACCATATCACCAATGACCTTTTAGTGTACAGTAAAACTTTTTGTTCATTTACTCGCTCTGTTGGAAAGTAAGTCTGTGTTGGGTGTTATATAATTCTAGTGATAATAAAATTAAATCACGGTTAGTATCGTCAGACTATAAAATATGATGCCTCGATGTCCAAAAAGTTATTTATTTTCAAAGGATGTAATTGCTTATACTGTATCTTGCCATTCATTCGTGCTGTTTGTGACGTCTGGCATAGAAGCCTATTTCTTTTTTGTATTTGCTGTTTTATAGTGTTCTGAATAGAACAACAATACAGTGTATCTGCTAATATACACTACACATACCTATGTGTTCCATGGAGCCTCACAAATAGTCAAACGACACGTTACTTTCTGTGTCTTCGGTTGAAATAGACTTCTATTCGAAACTTTTGGCATTGCATTTATACATTTCAGATGTAAATTAATGGGACGACTGGAAAGACTTGTTTTTCTACTTTAAATATAATTGCGTGTAATATCATTCGGCTCGTGCCACTACTGATGGTGTTTCAAGTGTTTCAGCTCGTCGCCCACCTGTCTGTCTCTCTCCTGAAGGCAGGGGGCGAGGCTGTGCCGGAGGTGTGCCGACTACCCTTTATTCTCGTTGGATGAAGGACGAGGGCCCGTGCTATATAATACCAGCACCGAGAAAATCGAGATAGACATCTTCTGCTCTTCAAACTACAGCAGCCAAACAAGAACCGACAACTATCTGCAGGAGCTGAATAAAAACACTTTCCATTTTAACTTGGTAAGTTATTATTTTTATTATTATTGACACAAAAGTATTTCAAGTGCATTTGTGAAAGTTAAACAAATTAATCGCGACCGGGGTTTTAATTTTTATAGTTTGAGATTTAAAAAAAAAAAGAAAAGAAAAAGAAAATATCTGAATACAAGACATATTTCAGAGGTTGCAATTGTATTATTTGCTGTCAAGAGTTCCCGGTATATTATTTTATTTAAAACATAGCTAATATGAAACATGGAATTTGGTTTTAAATATTAATCGCAAAAGCTTTATTAATGGAGTAGTAATATCTTCTTTACATGAAATATAAGTATATGATTATAAATATAAAAGTATATACACTAAATACAAAAATAATACACTTTCCCTTATCAAGTTTCAAATTAATTAGTTTACTGAAGCGCTGCATTTGTCCTGTTATTTTGGAATGCGTTTTAGTTTAATATTTCTTAGTCTGGGGACAGAGTGTTACTACAGTTCCAAATGACAAATATAGTGTGATTAATAGACTCCTAAATCACTCACATGGTCTTGTTTGAAAAATAAAGGGTAAATATGAATCTCCTCACACTGAAGGAGGAATTTCCTGAAAGCCAGTCTGTCTCAGAGTCAGTTTAGTATGATGACTCTGTTTACTATATCTTTGGTGTATCCTGGTATCCTACACTGTTTATGTTGCTCTAAGTATTTAGAACATCTCATACAATACCAGCCCCAATGTGCTGTGTCTCCTCTCCATACACTCTTCTGTCCTGCCTGTACACAATGAGCTTGATGTTCTGTGTCTCTTCCCCTCCAGACACTCTTCTGTCCTGCCGTCTGTGCACAATGAGCTCCAAGGCAAGTCTGCATGCTGTCTCCCCACTCAGGGACAGTATCCCCATGTCCAAAGAGGCCGGGATCACAGTCTACCTCAAACTGGACACTGCCCAGCCAACCGGCTCCTTCAAGATCCGTGGCATTGGTCACCTCTGCAAGACGGTGAGTGACGGTAATGCTGACCACACCAAGAACACTTCTGCCTTTAAATAAACTGCTAAAGTAGTGGGAGCTGAGCTAGTGTGGTCTAGTGGTTAGAGCTGAGGGACTGGGATGGAGGCAGTGTGGTCTAGTGGTTAAAGCTGAGAGACTGGGAGGCAGGCAGTGTGTTCTAATGATTAGAACTGAGGTGCTGGGAGGGAGAGAAGGAGGGGATATATTGTTGTTGTTTCTTATTATATGGCACAGTAAACTGTTAATAAGATAAACTTCCCACAGGAGTAAAATCAATCAAATGGCAGTCAGAATCAGTGTGTTCCAGCTAAAACTAGCTTGGACGAGTTATGGGAGCCCAGAGCAGCATTCAGCAATGTGGAACATTGATGCTTTTTGAATAGAGGTTGGCATGGAGACCATTCAGAGCAAGGGAGGACATTACACAGGCAGGCTTCCAGCTACTTAAAATACAGACTAAGGACATTGTACCAGTGCTGCCCGGGTTCAAGACAAGGAACTGTTCCAAATTGCCAACGGCTTTATCTCTAAAACACATTCCACTTGTTGTGTAAACTCTTTTCATCAGAGTTAGAAAACAGGCTTAATTGTAGCTACTGCATTAATAGTTGCATCCAATGCTATAAGCACTGTAGCACATAAACTGGAATGAAACCAAATCGACCCCCTGGCATACTGCACTGTACATTTAGTAGTTGCTCGCTGTGCTTTCAGATTTCAATCAATAACTGTTTGAATGCACTGCTGCTAGTTCATTAAATACATCATTCATGACAATAATCTGTCTTCATAACAATATCATAACTCGTCTCAGACAATCATCTTGTGAGTAGCGCGCTCATTAGCCCATTGGTAAATGCTATCTATAAAAGCAAACAGGTCTTTCAGAATCTGAAAATTAGAATCTTTAAACTCAATGAAATTTCAAATAGTGACATCCATTTCAAATAGTTAAAAAATGAGTTTTATAATAGAATTAGCCAGTATACTGCTGGGGTAATGACCATATCATCAGACATTCATTTTTAGCTGACACCCCTTTATATCAATAACAGGACCTCACCGATCAGCGCTTCTAGACAGTGTGTAAAGGCAGGTGAAGTCTGGGAGATATCTTTTGCCACTCTTCATCAGATCAGTTTCAGTCACTCTGTTCTTAAAGACTTATTTTAAACTGGATCCAGCATTTGCGGATGGATTCAGAACTGAAAACAATCTGGGCTATGAGCCAAGATACTACCACCTCAATCATGTTAATACATTGAATGAATGTTTCCACACCACTTAGATGAGCCTTGGAGGGTGTCAATAGCATGTCACTGTACTAACAGACTCTTTCTGTTTCTTCTCAGTGGGCGGACAGAGGGTGTGAACGGTTTGTCTGCTCCTCAGGTGAGAATCTTTAAAATAATCTTCCTCTGCAATTAGTGCATAAATAAACACAATGTTTCCCTAAACACCCACTAGGGGTGTGTATCACGAATACTTTTAAACATGTCTGAACTTCTTGAATGACATTTCTCATATGACTATGTAGTGTAATTGAACAAGGAGTAACACTGACACCTTTCTGTTTTTTGTCTTACAGGGGGCAACGCTGGCCTGGCAGCTGCCTACTCCGCCCGGAAGCTGGGGGTACCTGCTACCATCCTAGTGCCTTCCAGTACCCCATCCTTCACCATCCAGAGACTAAAGGATGAGGGGGCCAGCGTGTCTGTGGTGGGGGAGGTGAGTTTCATTCACAAATACAGCATTGTCCTGGAAGATAGAGGGTTATACTGAGGTTCTCAGGTATATGTCCAGCGTACCGTCAAATCTTCCAAATACCTGATAAGAATGTAAATCGTTTAACACGTTAGACATTTCAAATTGTGCTTTATGCTGGTTTCAATTATATTGATGTTTAAATGCATGATTAGGTTAGCAAAGCTTGACTGGTGCCCAGTAATACCCACACAATGTAAGATTTCTATGTAATGCTAAAATGAAACAACCATTTCACAGACTTGTCATTAAAACACAAAAGATATTGACAAAATCGGTTGTATTAAGTGTTGTATTTTCATTGCTAAATGAGTGTTTAGTTACAGAGGAATTACTTATCACAGGGTCCACATGACAATCGGCAAATATTCACATTCTCAAATACAGATTTCTTTTTACATCTGCATTGAATAGAATTTAAGCAAAATACATGAAACCCGTCATGCGACAACTGGAGTTTTTACAGCAAGCGGTCTACAAGGACAAGCAGGGGAGCAACATTAGACTGCAGTCTCTGTGTACAATTCCCTTTGCTGTCCTGTTTAATTGCAGATGCTAGATGAAACCATTGAACATGCTATGAGAATGGCAGAGAATAACCCAGGCTGGGTCTACATCCCTCCCTTTGATGACCCGCTCATCTGGTAAGCACTTCATTAGTCTTTATTTCATTGACTTTATTATACATTATAAACTGTGTGTGTGAATAATTTTAAACATTTTAAAATATGAATTTTGGTTTTCTATTTATTTTATTTTTTTGTAAATTTCCAGTTCTGGTCACATTTTTTTATGATCTATTAATTATAGAATGTTTAGCATTGGAATACAATTTGAAAAATGCTTGGGCATTTAGGGGGTCATCCAAGTGTCTCTATATTTAACTTGGAAGTTTATATCAGATTTGTTTTTTAAAACAATTATCTTGTTCTTATTAATAGAAATCTATTTTCCCTGTTAAAGGGGGCCCTTGGGGCAGTATGTGTAGCCCTGTGGTTGTTCTCAGTCTCACTGCTCTTCCCCTCTGATCTTCAGGGAAGGACACGCCTCCATCGTGACAGAGCTCCAGCACTCCCTGGACAGCAAGCCTGGTGCCATCGTGCTGTCGGTGGGAGGAGGGGGCCTGCTGTGTGGGGTGGTGCAGGGGCTGAGGGCTGTGGGCTGGCAGGATGTGCCCATCATTGCCATGGAAACCAAGGGAGCACACAGCCTCAATGCAGCTGTGCAAGCAGGGGAGCTTGTTACACTGCCAGAGATCACCAGGTGAGCCTGTCTCTGAGTTACAGACACCACTGCAAAGCCTGCCATGAGAAAGACACCTTGCCGCTGTCAGCAACCAGACAGTGTGGGGAAGCAATTCAAAAGGCAAACAGAATTGCTTACATAGTCAACAGTCTACAAATCAAAGGAGGGTGTGATAAAGTTGTAGAATGCACTGGTGAGACTGCACTTAGTGTTCAGTTCTGGTCACCACAGCACCCAAAGGACCTTGGAGAGAGTCCAACGAAAAGCCACCAGCCTAATCCCAGGGCTTAAAGGAATGAGCTGTAAAGATTTAGGGAGCTGCATTTATTCATAACAAAGAAGAATAAGGGGGGGGGGACTTGACTGATGGTTTTAAAATATTTAACAGGGTCTTTAACATTAAACCTAAATGCAGAGGAAAAACCAGGACCAGTGATAAATTAAGTGGTGGCATCCTTAACACAGGGAAGGGGAGGGGGTGGAATTAGTTACCTGGAATCCTGTAACACAGGGAGGGGGAGGGGATGGAATGGGTTACCTGGACTCCTGTAACACAGAGAGGGGGAGGGGATGGAATGGGTTACCTGGAAGTAACACAGAGAGGGGGAGGGGATGGAATAGGTTACCTGGAACCCTGTAACACAGGGAAGGAAAGGGGATGGAATGGGTTACTTGGAACCCTGTAACACAGGGAAGGAAAGGGGATGGAATGGGTTACCTGGAACCCTGTAACACAGGGAAGGAAAGGGGATGGAATGGGTTACTTGGAACCCTGTAACACAGGGAAGGAAAGGGGATGGAATGGGTTACCTGGAATCCTGTAACACAGGGAGGGGGAGGGGGTGGAATGGGTTACCTGGACTCCTGTAACACAGAGAGGGGGAGGGGATGGAATGGGTTACCTGGACTCCTGTAACACAGAGAGGGGGAGGGGATGGAATAGGTTACCTGGAACCCTGTAACACAGGGAAGGAAAGGGGATGGAATGGGTTACTTGGAACCCTGTAACACAGGGAAGGAAAGGGGATGGAATGGGTTACCTGGAACCCTGTAACACAGGGAAGGAAAGGGGATGGAATGGGTTACCTGGAACCCTGTAACACAGGGAAGGAAAGGGGATGGAATGGGTTACCTGGAACCCTGTAACACAGGGAAGGAAAGGGGATGGAATGGGTTACCTGGAACCCTGTAACATTTTCACCTATTCTACTGTTAACATGCTATCACTAATGACAATCGGGTGTTTCTTTGGTAAAGGGGTGTTACATCCATTGTGTAGACTATATTATTATTTTCTATGAAAAGTATTGTGAACCATCAATTCACTTAACAATTGAGATTTCTAAAGTGTTAATTGCTCAAGCCAATCATGTACAAAACAATCACTTAAATAAAAGAACATTGAGGGAAATTAGAAATTCCTATCTCGTGAAAGGTAAGAGCACATGTCACTGGATACAGTCAGGTGTGTACTGTATGTCTACTGTTGGAGAGAATTACTTTTCACTTTATAAAAAGCATTAAGACTGCTTCTGTCTCTCTTTCAGTGTTGCCAAAACGTTGGGGGCGAAGCGTGTGGGCGCACAGACCCTGAAAGTGGCCAAAGAGCACCCCATCTTCCCAGAGCTGGTGAGCGACCAGGAGGCTGTGCGGGCTATCGAGAAGTTTGTGGGTATGTGTCAAAGAAAGAATTGTGGGCCAATGAACTGTCCATCCTGCTGCACACTATGAGGACTGTAGGCAAATGGACTGTCCACTCTGCTGCACACTGATGGTTGAGAGGACAGATCAGTGACCAATGCCTTTCCCCACATTACTCAGTGTTGTCATTATATCAGACACCATTGTGAACTAAGGTGGGGGGCTGTTTAATTGAATAGGACAACACCATGATTTCACTTGGTTTTACAAACAAAAATACCCTTAAGAGACAAACATGCTGTTGGAGATGTTAGTTCTGTCCAAGTCTTCCCCTTTAATGATTTAAATGACTGCTGTATCTAAATTTAGATAAACTCAATGGACCGTGGTCTTTAATCTGACTTTAAATCAACCAGGTTCAGATTGTCAAATGGTACAAATTGACACCAACATAGTCCCTTTGTGCTAGGATGTGTTTTAAGTCACAGAAAAGCACAGATTGCCCCCAATGTGCTGACGAGCTCTCCCCATCCTCTCCCCTAGATGATGAGAAGATCCTGGTGGAGCCTGCCTGTGGCGCCGCCCTAGCGGCTGTGTACTGCAATACAATCCACAAGCTGCAGGACGAGGGCAAATTGAGCCGTGACCTGGACTCCGTGGTCATCGTGGTCTGTGGGGGCAACAACATAACCCTGGGGCAACTGCAGAGACTCAAAGAACAACTGGGCCTGCCCAACCTTACTGCGGCTTAACCCCCACAAACAGTAAGAGTGGGCCAGGCCAGAGAAAAGCTGCATTCTCTATACAGTGGAGCAAACCAATACAGACAAAAATGGGGTGTCTTTTTTTTTTTTTTTTTAATGGGAAGAAATATTTTTAAAACTGGGGGCCAAGAAATCCAAAAAGTGAACAAACACAGCCCTCCTGAGCTGATCATCCATGCAGGGACCAGATTACAAACCAGTGACTTTCAGCTACCCACAGAAGGCTTACCTTTGTCAGCAGTGTGGGACGACCTTGCCCTGCCTGTTACACCATCCTGTCTAGATAACTCATTCTAGTTGTACTTTTTAAACTGTGTATGTATTTGTGCACACCTCTATACATCATATTGTTTAAGTTATAGAGGTTCATGTCTTGCATTTACTAACAGTGTGTATGGCATATTGTTGTGTTTGCTGTACTTGAAATATTTTGTCAAATTTCTTGCATTTTTAAATATTAAACCTTTTTGTTTTTTGAATGTCTCTGTTGATTGGGGCACATTCACACAAGCCTGTTTAAATGAATATGAAGGATTTATTGTAAACATATTTAGAATCTGAAGAAAGATATCCTTTACACAGGTATAGTTTCAGGACAGGTATAAACCTCAAAGTTGTATGTGTCCATTACTGTGTTAAAAATAGACCAAAAACAAGTACATTTGATGCCCGTTATCACTGACAACTTCATACTTAGAACAAGATGTTTTAGTTCTGCTTAAAGTAGTTGTAGCTAACAAAATCATTCTGTAAATCTCACCTTCACTACACAAGTAATGGGTACTTCTGAAAGAAACACATAGTAAAGAAAACATGTACTTCCATTTTAAAGCATGACAGGCTACGAAACACAATGAGAGTGCTGTAGTTATCTCACAGCACAGTGTAGTGGAATACCACCAAACACATTGAGAGTGCTGTAGTTAGCTCACTGCTCAGTGTACTGGAATGCCATCAAACACATTGAGAGTGCTGTAGTTATCTCACAGCACTGTGAACTGGAATACCACCAAACACATTGAGAGTGCTGTAGTTATCACAATCTATTGGAATATCACCAAAAACATTGAGAGTGCTATAGTTATCTCACATCACAGTGTACAGGAATACTATCAGAGGCTGCAATATAAACACAACACCAGTTTTATTATTATTATTATTATTATTATTATTATTATTATTATTATTATTATTATTATTATTATTACCCTTAAAGAAAAAAGGAGTTCTAAATATGATTTAGAATAAAAAGCTTTCTAGCCCATAGAGTTAACATTATACTGCCAAAAAAAGGAGCAATAAGATTTTGTTCTGTTCTATATTGTTATTTTCAGAAAATAAACCCATATAAATTCTTCAATCCCTGAGGACTGATTGCAGCATACCAAAGTTAGTCAACAAGATGTCCACAAGTCTAACAAGTGGATTAAGCACGTTTAGTTCACTTATTTGGACAAAAGTTAGTACGCTTGTTAATCCCGATTGCAGCGTGCCAGACAATAATCATCACAGCTGGATTGTCCGCTAAATTGAACTAAACAAGATCCTGATTGCAGCAGTGTACCAAATCGGACGTGAGATGATCCTGTTCAGGTGGACTAACTTAGTACTATGAGGTATAAAACTAACTTACGGTTGCTCATCCCACATTTATACAGCACATTTTAAAACAAAGACAGCTCCATTATTCTTTGAAATGATGTCTGAAAATCTTAAAATTAAAGTGAAGCGTTTTGAAGCATTTTGTTCGTAAGGTTCGCTTGCCAATGTCAAGTCGCGTTAAGCGCTTCATGCTTAGTGCAAGGCACTGTAGAGCCGCATAACCCAGTGTCTAAGTGAAAGGCATCACTAAAATGTAACAGAATACAGAACTATATACAATATATTAAATTATTATATAAAATTGACAATTGCACTGCATACATTGTATCATTACCTTGTATCATGGATACACAATATTAAGCAATTATACATTTTCTAGGTAGACTGAGAATGTAGCCTGTAATTTAATTATGCAGCACCTTTTTCCTTTTTCTCATTTATTATGGTTGAATAACAGGCCCGGCTCCGGCTCCAGCTCCTTTAGGATGGTGGCCAGTAGACCTCTTAGAGGGGCCACCATTTAGACACATACTTTTAAATACAGTAATTGTTTGTTGCAGTAATAATATAGGCTTATAGGCAATTCCTTATGCAGCAAAGGAAATGCATCTGCATATCCATGCAGAAGTTTATAGACAAAAGCACAGTCTGCATCTTTGTTGAGTTTTTTACAGCCAGGCACCGAACACACTACACATCAACACCGACCTCGGCGCCAATTGACTGGGCACCGACAGCACTCGCCTTGACGTCGATCCCGGCACCGACTAATTCGGCACCTTTGAATCACTCTAAAGCTTCTACAGCCCGGCACCGACCACGCTACTGTCAGCACCGAGCGCAGCAGCTTCACCAGCAAAGACATGTCGGTCCAGTAGACTGGGTCCTCCGCTGGGTTCCACGAGTGTGACCAGTGTGCGGTGAAGCTGCCCAGGCAGGACGGGCACCAATCCTGCGCCAGATGCCTAGGGCCAGAACACTCGGCCAAAGCACTGGCAAGTGAGTTGGACTGATCTCCATGTATGAAGTTCTCGAGGAGAACTAAGCGACACAGAGCAGCCTTATCCCCAGCAGAGTCTCTCTCCTCGAGCAATTGGAGAATGAGATCAGTGGTCTAAGAGCCTCCACAGAGATCGTCCAGGACCCCCCCCCCCCCCCCCCACAACCCCCCCCCCCCCCCCCCCCCGCTACAGTGACCAGGGAACTCTCCTGCACAACTGGGTCTACCTCCCATTTCCCACCACCGGTACAGAGGAGGAGACACCTCTCAGGAGAGGCGAGATGGTCACTGCAGAGGCAGTACCACTCGAGGGGGCGCTCAGCAGGGGACAGACAGTCGCCACACAGGCACCTCTCCCCTTCCCCACGCAGGCTCAGACAATCACCGTCACAGTCGCCTCGAAGGCACCCAAACTTGAACAAACGGCACTTTGCACAGCTGGCAGAGACTGTAAGGGCTCAGGAGACCATGCTGGAGACCCTATTAAAATCTCAGGGCAGGCTGCTCCCTACCACTGGGCAGCCCCAGCCCCCACAGTCTTGTTCCCCGTCCCCTCTGCCTAGACCCCCTAACCCAGGTGAGCTGTCCTTCACAGCGTCCAGATCATCATCTCGGACCCAGCCACCTCCTTTGGGCAGACCACAGTGTAGGGCTTCTTGCCGCCCTTGCTACACATATTGCAGAGAGAGGAGTTCCGGGCGCTAAGGCAGCATGCAGCTACAGCCAAGGGCGTCCCCTGGCCGGCAGAACAGGAGGGAAAGGGAAACCGCTTCCTCCAACAGAAAGGGCACCCACAGCATGCCCTCCCCTTATGCCAGGACATCCTGGAATTGGTGCACTCCTCCTGGAGCAACCCAGCGTCTGCACCCTCAGCCTCCAGAACAGCAGAGTTTCTGCTTCTTGCTGCTGGAGCCAAAGAAGCAGGCCTAGGCCCATTACCCACTATCAGGGACACGGTCACGGTATTGGTGCAAGGTTCCACCTTCACCAAGGGGGATAAGGACCCAACCTGCCCATCCAAGCCTTGCAGGACAACGGACGCAATGCTGAAAAAGGCATATGCCTCTGCAGCACAGTCAGTGTGAGCAGCAAACGACATGGCAATACTGGTGCTCTACCAAAACCAGTTGGCAGAGAGGCTGAAGGGCTACAAAGGCAGACAAAGTGTCGCTCCAGGCAGTGGCTAAGGTGATGATTGAGATAATGGGGGACTTATGTCAGGCATCAGGGAGGTCGCTGGCGTCGATGGTGGCCATCCGCCGACATTTGTGGCTGACATAAGCCAAGGTCGTGGAGACCGAGAAGGTGGCACTGCTGGATGCTCCCATTACACCGGGACAGACTTTTTGGGTGACAATTGACCACTGAGAGGTCCCACAAGGCCACGAAGGTCACCTCAAAGTTTTCGTTCTTTCCGGCTTACAGACAGTGCCCAAGGTGGCATTCACAGCCTGCTAGGGGGAAAGGGTCTGAACACCACTCCACCCCAGAGTAGACAAGCAAGCAGAGGCAGAGGCAGAGCCAGCGGCAGGGGACCACCGCAGGCCAGGAGTAACCGGTTTTCTGGCTGGAGACCAAGGCCGGGGCCTAAGAAAGACCCGCCCCTCCCAAGCCCAAGGGAGACCACCAAACCCTCCCTCAACCAGAATGACCAACGGCAATGACCCATAGCAAGGCTGCATCCAGGACTCCTGGGTGCTATCAACAATGAGACACAGATACACTCTACAATTCCCCATTGGTCTGCCACTCTTCAAGGGTGTGCTTCTCACCACCGTCCAACCAGCAAGGACAATATTCCTTCAACAGGAGAGTGCCAATCTTCAAAGGAAGAACGCTGTACACTTGGTAAGTCCAAGCAATGCCCTCAGCGGCTTTTACTCCAGGTACTTCCTGGTGATCAAAAGGGACGGTGGTTTCAGACCAATTATGGACCTCAGGGTCCTCAACTTGTTCCTCAAACAGAGGAAGTTCAACATGTTGACAGCACAGCATATCATCCAGTCCATCCAACCGGGCTACTGGTTCAACCTGCAAGACGCCTACTTTCACTTCCCGATCCATCCCGCGCACAGAAAATATCTGCGCTTCCCCTTTCAAGGCAACGCATACATATTCTGCTTGCTGCCTTATGGCCTCTCACTGGCACCCCACACTTTTTTAAAGTGCATGGATGCAGCATTGGCTCCACTCAGCGGGGTTTTCAGATCCTGAACTATCTGGACGATTGGCTAGTTTGAGTGCATTCAAAAGCACGCAAAGAGGCAGACACAAAACAGGTCATAAATCATGTGACGAAGTTAAGGCTCTCAATACATCAACAGAAAAGCAACTACCGTCTTAGTCCACAGTGTTCCTTGGGATCAAACTGAACTCTGTGAGCATGCTTGCCTCACTGTCGTTGGAGGCCACACTCTCCCTATTCAGAGAAAGGTTGTTGGAGCTGATGGCAGCTGCCTCAAGAATCCTTCCACTAGGGCTGTTGAGAATGTGCCCGCTTCAAGCATGGGTTAATACACTCAAGGTGCACCCGGTCCGAGATCGGTACCGGCTCGTGGGGGTGTCCAGACAATGCCGGAAAACACTGGAGAGGTGGCTCCATCCTGGCAATCTGAGCCTCGGATCTCCCCTCGGATCCCTTCACAGAAGGGAAGTGATCACTACAGATGCCTCCAGCCTGGGCTGGGGAGCGGTCTGGAATGGGAGAGGAATAAGTGATCAGTGGAAGGGGCATTGGCAGCAAGTGCACATAAATGCCCAAGAGCTACAAGCAGTGAACCTGGCGTTATCACATTTTTGCCAACAGCAATTGGGGCTATTATATACGTTCCCTCTGCTACCATTATTACCTCTGACACTAGAGAGGATCAGGGTGGAGAGAGCACAAATTTTACTAGTTACACCCAGATGGCCGAGATGACCCTGGTAGAGACATTGCAGTCTGCTAGGGCGCCGAGCACTAGATCCCAGTGCTCATATAAATGGAAAGTTTTCCAAGACTGATGCCTTGCCGAAGGTCACGATCCTGTAACTTGCCTGATTGAGATGATATTAACCTTCTTACAACACTTGTTTGACGCAGGAAAATCAGCTTCCACTTTGAAGGTATACCTGGCAGCAATATCAGCGTGCCATGACAAAATTGACTCGGTGTCCCCTGGGGCACATTTCCTGGCAGTGCAATTTCTTAAAGGGGCTCGGAGGCTTTGTCCTCCATTGAAAAGTATGGTCCCCAAGTGGGTTCTAGAATTGATACTGCAGGCCCTTATGGGTCCCCCATTTGAGCCCATGGAGTCAGCAGAACTGTGCCCTGTTTCATTGAAAGTGACATTTTTAATAGCCATTGCGTCTGCCAGATGAGTAAGTGAGCCTCATGCGCTGTCCATCGATGACACATGTATGGCTTTCACTGGAAGTGACTCGCAGGTAACATTAAGAACAAAGCCATCCTTTTGGCCAAAGGTGGTATCCTCATTCCATATTAACCAATCAATGGTTTTGGAAACTTTCAGACCTCCCCCTCACGAGTCAGAGAAGGACCGTAGACAACACACGATATGCCCAGTTCAGGCTCTGCGCTGCTATTTGGATAGGACAGCATCCTGGAGACAATCCAACCAGATGTTGGTCTGCTATGGGTCCCACTCTAGAGGTCAGGCTCTATCGAAGCAATGTCTAGCGCACTGGGTAACAGATGCGATACGTTTGGCGTATGAACAGACAGACTCCCTGTTACCGGGGGACATTACGGCCCATTCTATCAGGGGCCAGGCAACTTTGGGGGCTTTCCTTCATGGAGCCTCCTTAGATGAGTTATGCAATACTGCTACACTGACAGGTAGTCAGACATTTGTGTGATTTTAACGCCTTGATATTACAAACTTAACAAGACCCTCTCTGGGCTCTAGAGTTTTGCAGGCGGCATGCAGGCTCTGAGACTATCTCCGTCACGCTGTGCTGTCGGTAATCTGGAGCCACGACAGCTTTGGTACAGCTTTCCCATTCAGTAATGGTTGTCATTCGAATTGAAAGGGAACGTAGAGTAGAGTAATATAACAGAAATGAGAAAAGATTTTAAAGTAAAATAATAGTAGAAAGGACTTTTTGACAGTATGGAAAGGGTAAACATTGTATTCTTTTAGTTGCAAATGTACATCCATCAGTGGTGAAAATAATATGTATATTTTGGTAAGTATTGATATACTGATATTTACGTAGATACAAAACTACAATGTTATGAATGGTTAAAAAGGTACACATGCATGTCAGTGCTAAAGGGTAGTATACTAACACATTTTAATGCTGAAATAAACATTATTCTCCTTATGAGGTGTTGTGAACTTAGGCCAATGTAAGACATCTGTAAAGCAGTAGATCTCTTCATAAAAGGCCATATCCATGTCCTTTGCATTTCTTCGACGTCAATGAGTGCATCATTTGTATGCACCCATTTTCCAGCTGCACCCACAGCAAGAACAGACACATAGTGTCCTGAAGTAACAACCTGTCCTTGGTGTATGATAATGGAAGATAACTGGTCATTCCTGTTGTCCACAGTAATTTTGCTCTTCTGCACAGCAGTAAATTTGGCATTGTCTCGCTTTGTATTGGTCCTGTCTGGTTTGGTTTCCCAAAGCATAAGTTGGACTGCAATTATTCTTCCTGCTAAATGAACAAGTTCACGTTTCATGATTGGAGAAGTTTTGCATTGCCTACACCAAGAATCGTTGCCCATTTGTATAAATTAGTCTAATCTCTACCAGCAGGTACATGTAGAGGGTAAACATGCAACACCTGTCAGTTTGATGAGCAGTATTTACATTTAGTACATAGAATGTCATGACTTATTGTGACTGAAATCATGCGAGATGCTTCAGGACAAATTTCAGACAATTTGGTGAGAAACTCTGCAACATCTTGCTGCTCACCTCTATTGAAGGGTTTTCCGAAGAAGTGACACATATCCACAGAAGTTAGAGATGCAGTGGATGGCAATGATCATAGTTGTGAACAAAGCTCCTGATAGCCTCTTGGTGACTGTGTTTTAATGAATCCTTCAGAGGTTGCAAGTAAAGAAGGCACTGCAATGTTGCATTTGCATAGCATGAGGTGAAGTTTGGGTTGCTCAAGCTTCTGAATGGATATGTAACTGCAAGTGCTCTCTTAGAAGACTGAGGCTTCTGCTGTTTCTGAACATTACTGATGGCTCAGTGAATTAAATGCACACAATCTTTTGCCTTGTGTCCCTTGTGCGTGTTGGTCTTCTTCAAGCTTATCAAATTAGGGCAATAATGGCTTGAAAAGTAGGAGGATAGCATAGAAGTGAATATCCATATTGCCTTCCTAAGCTAGCAAAATGGCTGGATTGTAGTCATTGGTTCTGAATTCTGCATTACTCCATGGTAGATCAAAAGTCTGGCCTCAGCCATGTCTCGGATTACCCCCACGGTTTGTTCTTTTCTGAGAAATACAAAGCGACAAACTATCACCACCTTGTTTTTTGATTTTCTTGGATCTTAGTCAGTACTTGTTGAATTTATATTGCTGCCATTTCAAGACACGGTCTCTGAGTACAGTTGCTATCAGATCATTTAGAATGGTACAGGTGACATGTTGATTAATGTATTGTGAGATTTGTGGAAGTGCTGCATTCCACGACCCTGGTACTCTCTGCACCAAAAGTAATGTGTAACTTTCCCCAGAGGGCCATTTGGGGATGTGATAAAAGTCAAGATTGCAAGTAACTTGATGTGCAAGAACTGAAAAGCACTGAGAGGATCTCGTGCGACAAGTTCACTGATGGGCATGTTTGCAAACCCTGGTCTATTCACCTCCTTTATGTATTGTCCAAGGTCAGTCCAGGTCCTCTATTAATCTGGAAAAGACTGACCTGATGCTGCAGGTGAAAGATATATTGCTGATACAGCCTAAATTGCATGTGGCATGACTGAAGCCGAGCTTTGACAAACTCTGTTGGATTTAAATGGGGAGTCCGTTCAGCATGCATTCTATGAATTCCATGAGGGTACAATACTGGGAAACATAGTAGGTGTAGTCCCCCCCCGCCAGTCTTCCAGAGCATCATTCTGTATGTGAAGCATTTGGTAAAGATCGGTAGCTGTACCTTTCCTTCTTTCACTGTGTATGGAATTGTGGCAAAGTGGCTGGTAAGGGGAACAGGTGTAGCAGTGATACGGTGCAGGAGTGATGAACAGACAATGGTGATTCAGTGAATAAGTGCTTTCTTGCTCTTTTTCCAGGTCTGGCAACCGTAAAATAATAAATCCCCGGCAATACACAACAACGTATAAAGCACGGGGATAATGAAAACAAGAGCACAGTCCCGAACAAAAACAACGGCGCGGTCACCAGTCCTGGGTGATCGAAAACATGCAGTTTCAGTGCAGTGGTGCTCCAGATAGTGCTTTCCTTTCGACAGCTCCGGAGGTGTGCGTTAATTGTCTATTGGTGCGACAAAGACAGACAATTACAGACAGACAGAAAATAAAACACAACACGTATAACACTCTTCACAAATACTCTCTGAGAGCTCCTCTCTCAGTCCTTCTCTCCTAATGTTAACCCAAACGAAGGAAAAGATCAGCATTACCCTGGCCCCTATATGTAATCCCGCATGACATCTAGATAAATGATTGAAGCTGCCTTATTACTTGCAGCTGCCCCTCGTTTACCTTTCAGGTCAATACGATCTTACAACAGTCTGGCTTCTTCCCAGGCAGACCCACATCCCGGTCCCGGAAACAAACTGTCAGGCCAGCCCTTCCAGATACTTCTCCTCCCATTCTTTAGCACCCTCACAGGTCGGGAGGAAGATTTAACACCAGAACTCATTGTATTTCTGTCACAGGAATGTATTGTGTAATTGAGGTAAACAACAGCCTCTTCATCCGGTTTAACCTTGCGTAGCAAAGGTTCTTTGGGTTGAGGTTGGTCTTTGGTTGTTTCCTCCACAGTGATTTCATTGTCATCTTCTTCATGTCAGAATAACATTGAAATACTTTCAAGTTGTGATTAGTAAGCAAGCTGACAGAGTTTTGTGGCAAGATGATGTCTTTTTAGAAAGGATTGATTTCCTTCAACTTAAAGCATTATACACTTTATTGACATCCACAATGTCTTCCCAAAGAGTTTTGGACTTTTGGTGCACTGCATACCAGAATGTGGAGTTCCAAGTCTTCTGGCAAGGCTTGTTTTGATCAGTGTTTTCATGAAGATCTGGCTGTTTGTGAATAATTTTCTTGTTGTTGAATTTGTTTGTTTAGCTGTTGGTCCCAACGATGTTGTTTCTGCTGCTGTTGGGGTCTGGCCTGTGGCTCATTGTTATGCTGATTCTGCTGGTTTGTGTTACAGACAGTTGCACAACGGTATGCCTCAATGGGCGGATTTCATTCTGAATATTTTACAAATCCAACAAAACAATCCAGACATTGCAGGTCACGGTGTTATCAAGAATATTTTTGTCAGGGCCAAATGAGAATATATTGATTGCTTTGGGGCAATGATTAATTACAACATATATATTACCATTAAGATATACACTGTATAGGCCTATCTCAAAACAGCACGGCTAAACATTTAAAAGTTAATATTAAAAATTAGTATATATTTATTACTATTACTTATTTACTTATTTTTTTATCAAAAAGAGCCACCTTCACAATATTAGGAATCTGTCATCTACCTAACATAGCCTACCTTATATAACAGATGTGTCCGTTTCATAAATTTTTTTAACCAACAGTCAATAATGCATTGCTGAGTTTGTTGCGCTCTTGTATCAGGTGGTGTCTGGAATGATCCAAATGCAATTAAAACAGCGGGTGAAGGCGTAAATATATTTATAACTTCTATGCAATTATTTAAATAACGATTAATAAAATCAGTCATAACAGTGCGTCTCAGGTGCCTTATAGAAAAGTGAAAGAGTAGCACACTGCACCAGCATGGTGTACTGTAATGGAATTAGAGATGAAAAGTTCTGTTAGGGGAGAAAAGTAGTGAGAAGCTATTAAACTTAACAGAACATAAACAACCAATCACCGAAAACACACACACATACACACACACAAAGAACATGCTGTCCAGTGGCCATGCTTTCCAATTTCAAACCAAAATTTTATGTTTTACTGATTTGAGAATTGCATTTCTTTTAAAAAAAAAAAAAAAAACTTGTATTTTTCTTTCATATTCAATGTGATTGACATGGCACTTTATTAATTACACTATGTAACACAATTTTTGTTCCTGGGTAGTAAGTGTTATTTCCTAATTGCTTATGCCTCAAAATTTTGAAAATGGCTACTATTCCCCACAAACTTTGCTTTTTTGACCAGGACAGTGATATTTTGAAATTTACCTATTTCCAACGAGAAAACGGGCGAATTTGAGTCTTTTCATTCACATAAAGTCAGAAAAAAAAACAACATATGAATCCAAATTAACATGTATTTATACTAAAGTAATATAAAAATGACTACAAAAGATTTAGAAGTGAGTAGTTTTTCGAGATTTACGATTATACTGTAAATCACTTTCATGAATCAGCCTCCAAATGTAGTCTCCCATCATGTTCTCGTTATACTATCCTTGGTAGCGGCGTTCAAAGTCCAGTATATCCTGGTGGAAGCGCTTGCCTTGCTCCTTCGAGTATGCTCCCATGTTCTCCTTGAATTTATCAAGATAAGCATCAAGGATATGGACTCTGAGGGACATTCTACAGCCCATTGTGCCGTAGTTCTTCACCAGAGTCTCAACCAGCTCCACATAGTTTTCGGCCTTGTAATTGCCCAGGAAGACCCGAACCACTGCGACAAAGCTGTTCCAAGCTGCTTTCTCCTTACTAGTGAGCTTCTTGGGGAATTCATTGCACTCCAGGATCTTCTTTATCTGTGGTCCGACGAAAACACCGGCTTTGACCTTTGCCTCAGACAGCTTAGGGAAGAAGTCTTGAAGGTATTTAAAGGCTGCTGACTCCTTATCTAGAGCTCTGACAAATTGTTTCATAAGGCTCAATTTGATGTGCAGTGGTGGCATCAGCACCTTCCGGGGGTCCACCAGTGGCTCCCACTTGACATTGTTCCTCCCCACAGAGAACTCTGTTTGCTGTGGCCAGTCCCGCCTGTGGTAGTGCGCCTTGGTGTCCCTGCTGTCCCAAAGGCAAAGATAGCAGGGAAACTTGGTAAAACCGCCTTGGAGGCCCATCAGGAATGCAACCATTTTGAAGTCTCCTATGACCTCCCAGCCATACTCATCATACTCCAAGGCGTGCAGCAAGGTCTTGATGCTGTTGTAATCCTCTTTGAGGTGCACCGAGTGAGCCAGGGGAAGAGACGGGTACTTGTTACCATTATGGAGCAGCACGGCTTTGAGGCTCCTGGATGAGCTGTCAATGAAGAGGCACCACTCATTCTGGTTACAAGTGATTCAGATTGCCTCAAACAGACTGGTCACATTGTGGCAGAAGCAGAGCCCATCTTGACGGGTGAAGAAGCTGGAAAAAGGTTGGTGACACTTCCTCTGATCTGCGACTTGCACACTTTCATCCAACAAGTTCCACTGCTTGAGTCTAGACGTCAAAAGCTCGGCATTGGACTTGGTGAGACCAAGATCTCTAATCAAGTCGTTGAGGTATTTTTGGTTGGGGTAGTATGGGTTTCTCTCCTCAGCTCTACCTCTGAAATTGTCATCTGGATCTACAACATCTTCCTCGCTCTCTGACTTGCTGCTCTCTTCTAAAGACGGCTGCTTTCTCTCCGGAGGAGTGGGTACGGGGAGCTCATGGCAGTGTGGCACCGGGGCGATGGATGAAGGAAGGTCGGGATACGTGATAGCAGGTGCATTCTTGCCAGTCGGATGTTTGGAAGGGTCCACCATGCAGAAGTGGCAGTTGCTTGAGTGGTCAGTGGATTCCCGCCAAATTCTTAGGATAGCAAACTTCATGTCTCTCTTTTCCCCTCTGTACCATCCTACAAAAATACATTTATTTCACCCATGACTAATGTGTAAGAGATTCTCGCAACATTTTTCATATATGATATATTTTTTCAATAACATTGAAAATTGTAAAACATTTTAAAATTAAAAACTTTTACAATTTAAAAATTTGTATTGCATTGATCAGTACTAAGTCAGTCAAGTCAGCTGAATGAAATCCAGCGACAGGAAGCAAACCACAGTTCGCAGGATATAAGCACCCCTGTCATAGACGTAAGGAGGACTTGAGTAGATACAACTAGTGATGAACCTAATGATCCTTGCGAACCCGGTCAGATGAAGCAGTGTAAGAGAGAAAAGAACCTCAATGGGCGCAAGCCTGGAGTTAAATGGCCAAAAGTTTGTGAGAAAACTGCTTGGGACACAGTAAACACGGATCTCTGTTTTACTTTGTAAAGGTTAAATGGAACAGTTGAAAAGAAGCATCATAAATTTAGGGACATCACCTACTCATGTGGAAGCGAGTGGTTTGGAATTGAAAAAAGGAAGGAAAAAGTACAAACTGTTCCTGGAAAGTCTAGACGGCAGCAGGAGATTGAACGCTTAGTTAGAGAAAGGAGGCAGTTGAGGAAGCAATGGAGAAAAGCAGAACAAAGTCAAGAGGGACTCAATCTGTTACAAAGGGTCATAAAAGATAAGCTTGCAACACTGCGCAGAGCTGAGCGCCCATGGAAACGTTACAAAAAGAAAGACCGTGCGAGAACTAACTTTTATAAAGATCCATTCAAATTTGTAAAGAAAATATTCACCAGCGAGAAAAATGGCACACTAAAATCATCTAAGTTTGAGCTGGAGAGATATTTGGAGGGAACACATACAGATTCAAAAAGGCAGGAGCCTATGTCAATTCCTTCAGATATTCCACCTATAAATCCACCCAAATACCAAATGGAGGAATGTGCACCTAAGTGGAAAGAAGTAGAGCAAGCTGTGAAAAAAGCATGGGCATCATCATCTCCAGGGCCTAATGTGGTTCCATACAGAGTTCTATGAATCCTGTGGAAATTGATGAAAGTGGCATGGGAAAAACAGGTTGTACCAAGAGCATGGCGCCAAGCAGGTGGAATCTTTATACCAAAAGAAAATGATTCTACAAGCATCGGTCAGTTTCGTCTTATTTTCCTATTAAAAGTAGAAGGCAAGATTTTCTTCAGCATTATTGCTCAGAGATTGTCAACCTACCTCTTAAAGAACTGCTTCATTGACACTTCAGTACAAAAAGCAGGTATTCCAGGCTTCCCAGGATGCTTAGAACACATCGGCATTATCTGACAACAAATTCAATCAGCAAAAAAGGAGATAAAGGAGCTCCATGTGACATTCCTGGATTTGGCTAATGCATATGGTTCAGTGCCACATGAATGGGCAGAATTTGATTTTTTCAGTGTACCAATGACAATAACAAATTTAGTGAAAGCCTACTTTGGAGATTTGCAATTTAGTTTTTCAACTTCAGAAATCAGCACTACATGGCAATGCCTAGAAGTTGGAATAATGGCAGGATGTACCATTTCTCCACTGGCTTTTACCATGGCAATGGAAGTAATTATTAGGGCATCAAAATGGGTAGTGGGAGGAGAGCACTTGGCTTCTGGAATGTGACTACCACTAATTCGAGCATGCATAGATGACATGACAACAATAACTACAACAGTAGACTGCACTAATGAGTTATTGGGCAAATTAACCAATAACATTGAATGGGCATGAATGCAATTCAATTCCACTAAATCAAGGAGCATCTCTATAATTAAAGGTAAAGTAGTAGATAAAAGGTTCTACATTAATGGTGAGGCAATACCAACAGTGTCCGAGAAGCCAGTGAAAAGTCTAGGGAGATGGTACGACGGGGATCTAAAGGACACAGTTCGTGTGGGAGAAGTTAGACAACAAGCAGTGGAAGGGTTGAAGAGCATAGACAACAGCGCTTTACCAGACAAAGTGAAACTCTGGTGCTTTCAGTTTGGTCTACTGCCAAGACTGCTGTCGCCACTGACTGTGTACGAGGTTTCCTTGACAACAGTTGAGAAGCTGAAAGCTTTAATCAGTTCATACGTCAGGAAATGGTTGGGAGTTCCATGCTGCCTCAGCAGAGTGGAACTTTATGGTAAAGGAATACTGCAGCTACCAATCTCTGCTCTAACCGAGGAGTTTAAGTGTGCCAAAGTTCGACTGGAAATGATATTCATAGATTCTTGCAACAAATGCATAAGGAAGGCAGCACCTGTGTTGAAAACTAGAAGAAAATGGGCGGCAAAGAAAGCTGTGGAAGATGCTACGGCTGCCCTTCGAATCGGAGATATTATGGGGCAAGTTCAGCATGGAAAAGGAGGTTTTGGTCTCAGTTCAGCTCCTCCTACATGGCACAAGGCAACCCCTGCTCAATGGAGGAAGCTGGTAGTCAATAAAGTGCAAAAGCAGGAGGAGAGGATCAGGTGTGTAAAGGCCATTTCCCAGGCCAAGCAGGGAGAATGGATGAGATGGGAGAGTGTGGAAAAACTCAAAATTGGCTGGCAAGACCTATGGACAATGGAACAGAGCAGGATCAGTTTCCTCATCAGATCAGCATACAATGTTCTCCCATTACCACAGAACCTAAACCTCTGGGTGGGTGAGGATCCCTCATGTCCTTTGTGTTCATTACCTGCAACATTAAGGCACATTTTGACAGGATGTAAAGTGGGTCTTAGCCAAGGACGGTTTACTTGGCGCCATGACCAGGTGCTGCGATGTTTGGCCTTAGCATTGGAAGACAAGTGTAACCTGATCAATAAGTTGCCACCAGTTCCATCAAAGCATTACACACAAAAGACAATATTCCTCCGTCCAGGAGAGAAACCACCAAGAAAAGATGTCAAAACCAAGCCTCGCTCAGGACAATTGGAAGCTGCTAGAGACTGGAAGATGCTGGCAGATTTTGGTCAATTATGGCAAGATGTTGATTATTTTTCCACCTGTGATTGCCACCACTAACCTTTGACCAGACATTGTCTTGTGGTCTGGATCATCATGCCTTGTTCATCTGGTAGAGTTAACAGTGCCATTTCGTATGAGAGGAAGAAACTTCGGTATGCTTAACTAGCTGCTGAAGCGGAACAGCGAGGATGGAGAGAGTGTAATGTTTCCTGACAGACATTTTCTTTGCCCCTCTACTTTCGAGTTTGATCGAAGGTGTTGACTGGTCGGCAGTTAGAGGTCTGGGTTGCAAGGGAAGCGGACATCGGGGAGAAGGGTATCTTGGGACTCCCGGAGCTTTCAGAGACTGATTCCTCCTTTTTGGCTTATCCGCCATTTTGGATAGTAACCTTTCCTTGTTTTAGAGAACAACCAACAGGAGGAGACTGTTACAAATTGTAAAAGCAGGTTTACTAAGGTTATCCCTCGACTACACCACTGAGTAAAACTCCCAAAAAATGTTTGAATTACCTGGCACTGTCAGGCAGTCTCCCATCCAAGTATGAACCAGGCCTGAAAATTATTATTTTATTTTTAGCAGACATCCTTAACCAGGCCAACTTACAGTAGTGACATTATTTTTTTTTACATACAATTATTCATTTTATACTGGACCAATCTAGGTAAAGCAACAGTGTGTCCCCTACCTGGGATGGAACTCACAACCTTCCAGTCAAGAGTACAGTGTACTAACCACTATTCCACATCTGCTGCAAGTAAAGATACATGAAGCAATGGTGTACATAAAATGTACTTTTTATGGGTCTACAAATTGCTCTGGATAAATGCATCAGCCAAATCAATGAATGTGATATATTCATACATTTATAATATGAACATTATTTTCTCCATTTATGTATTTAAAAATATTTATTTCTAAATATATTTATTCCTCTATGCATTTTTTAAATCATTTATTTATTTCTACCTAATAAATTATTCCTTTAACTACAATTTATCATAGATCAGAGATTTAGACAAGGAAGCTACACGCCACTCTTGTGTACAATTCCATTCTATGGTATCTACCAAACAGGAAACTGGATTTTTTCAAACAGGAAATAGCGAATGTCTAGAATCGAGCAGAACGTTAGTTTACTTACAGTAACCCTGGTTCCCTGAAAGAGAAGACAACCACCAAGGCATGGGATATGCCAGCTCATTGGGTAGGTATTGCTGAGCTCTCTATATCAGAGCTGCCGATAAGCCCCTTTCTGGGATGATGCACTCATTCCGCCCACCGAGGGGATAAAACTGCCTTCAAAGGAAGCCATTTCTCTTTTTCCATCGAACCCATGAGGGCGACCGATGCGACCTTGCGGTTGGTGGTTGTCTTCACTTGGAGGCAAGCCAGCACCATTATATGCAGTGGAGACTGTATCCACAATCCAATGTGACAGACGTTGCTTAGAAAGGGGCTGTCCTAGGGTCCGTGTCCCATGACAGAAGAAGAGTTGGTCAGATTGATGCAGAGCTCTTGTTCTATGCACGTAGCATCTCAATGCCCGCACTGGGCAGAGGAAATTTAATCTCTCATCCTCTGTTGAAGCAAACGGAGGTGGATGGAAGGACTCCAGTTCCACAGATTGATTAATGTGGAAGGCTGTGATCACCTTGGGGAGGAAAGCAGGGTTGGTGTGCAGAGACACTCTGCTGTCATCCTCCCAAATATGCATGCAGAAGCTGTGCACATACAGTGCCTGCAGCTCACTGACCTGCTTAGCGGAGGTGATGTCTTGGGTGATGATGGAAGGCTGTCTTCATAGACAGGTACTTCAGCTTTATGGAGTGTATCGGCTCAAACAGGGCCTTCATGAGAGCCTCCAGTACAATATTAAGGCTCCATTTGGAGAGAACAGTCCTCCTGGGAGAAACAGGTAGCCATAAAATGCCTACCCGGAGACAAAGAATCTACGGGGGTATGGCAAGCAGAGATAGCCACTAAATACACCTTTAAGGTGGAAGGTGATCTACCAGCATCAAGCAGTTCTTGCAGGGGGCAAGATATGGGGTCATGGCTTCCAGCCAGACACTAAGCCTGGAAATACCTCCACTTATAGGTGTACAAGGACCTAGTGAAGTCTGCCCTAGTGCTCTGCCAGACCCAATAAACACCCTTGCACCTGTAAATCATTGTCTGTGTTTCGCCATTGGTGAATTTGGGTGCCAAAAAGAGCCTTTCGCCTGACTGCGGAGATCAATGCGCAGTGGAGAACTAGGAGAACTGACACTTCCTCTAACCAGACTTTTTCGAGAAAGGCCGGGAGCAGCGGTATAGGTGGGAAAGCGTACAAAAATGCTCTCAGCTCCCATGCATTTATGTACAGAGATGTCCATCGATCCAACCTGGGTCCGCAAACTCCTCTGCCTGCCCAGACCACCCACACCCACGCCTCCCCCCTGCCCCCGAGAGGTGCACCGGGAGGCGCCCAGCAACCGCATGGTCAACACAACCCGGGGTTGTGTTGAATTCACGTGTTTGGTGGGCGCCTCTTGGTGCACCTCTCGGGGGGGGTGGGGGGCGTGGGTGGTCTGGGCAGGCACAGGAGTTTGCATAGCATATACCGGGGTGGATACACAGGCTTGAGTGCTGCGGTAGGCACTCAGGCGAGCAATACAGGGGAGCACATGGTGCTGTTCCACAGTACAGAGCGGCAATGACCTGGATCCCGACCATGTGCAGTCACACAATGTGGCAGCACATAGAGCACATGGTGCTGTTCCACAGTACAGAGCGGCAATGACCTGGATCCCGACCATGTGCAGTCACACAATGTGGCAGCACATAGCGTATGCCAGAGTGGAGCACAAGCTCAAGGAGCTGTGGCGTGTTAGGCAGGAATAAAACTGTACTGCTTTTTTTTTTCTCTAACTGCAAAGGCAGTAAAAGAAAACATACAGGTTTATACACAACAATTCAGCTATGGGAGAAACACATTCACCAGGCCAGGCGGGTGACCAAGCACTCCTTGTAGGTGGGCTGAAACAAGCCTGCTGATTCAAATAAACAGCGGGACACTGCAGAGGTGGGTCCCGGTGGAAGAATTACGTTTATTATTTATTTCTAACTGCAAGACAGTAAAGAAAAAACACACACAGACACAAACACAACAGTAAAGTTGTGAGGGTAAAATAGCAGTCACCACGGCAACCCGTGTGTGGCAAAGTGGTGAGTGCGTGCATGTGAGTGCAGTGCAGAGTGGATTAATCAAACAATGATTTATAGGTGCAAGGGTGTTTATTAAATGATTTATAATGTCCAGAGCCTTATGGCAAAACCTGTAAACAATAATAATGATGGAAGTTGTACAGCAGCGTGTATCACTTCTATTTGTAAATGCCACTGGGTTTGACCCGAAACCAAAAGTCCAGTCTTTTCTCACCCACACAAAACACAGACACAGTTCCTACAGTGTGTGAATTAAGTGCTTGTGGTGCAAAGACAGTTCCTCAGTGAAAAGTGAGTGGTGATATCTGGGTTTGATGCTAGCCTGCAGCTGCAGCTCTGGATCGTGTTAGTAATCTTGAAACAGACAATTCAAACAAACAGCTTTACAAGACAAAACTAACACAAAACACTCATGGTTTCTTTCACAAATAACGGGGACTCCTTCTAGGTTGTTGCTAACCATGAACAAAAGAAAAGATCACTTTCACTACGCCCCCTATTTATACCCCTAGGTTAATGAGCGCATCGCTCCTCGGATGCCACGTATCTCCCATCCGAGTCATTGAACTTGGGTGCCATAGCTCATGCCCTAAATGACCAACTTCCACCTACGGAATAAATTGTAGTGCCATTTAGTTAAGGGTACTCCTTTTACATAGTGCCCTCACAGGTCGGGAAGATCTAACACCAAAAGTCACACAACTGGGGCAGCGCGTAGCCTACAGCGGAATGGAGCACCGTCTACAGGCTGAGGGCAACAAAGAACCTTGTGCGCTGAGCACCTGAGGGCGCTATGCACACTGAGGAACTAGTGCCTACCCTAACCGTGCAGTCACACACATATGGTCAGCGCGTAGCATGCACTAGGGGGACACAAGCGCCAAAGCCATGGTGGGCGAATTGAAGCAAAAACACGGTAGAAAGATAGTATAGGGGAGAGCACACTGTTTGTTTACAAGGCCCGACTCATCAAGGTGGGCGGGCCTACGCAGCCGAAGAGGTCTACTTGACAGCGGGGATGCAGCAAGGCCTAGCCCTGTGGAGGAGATTATGGCTGGAGGAGTCATTCAACAGTGGGGATTTGGCAAGGCCTAGCCCCATGGAGGAACTGTGTACTCAGGAAGAAATAGACAATCACTCGGGGGTGACTGCACAGGCAGTCACTCACACACGACAGACAGATAACAAAGAGCAGCCTACCACGGTAAGTGAGGAGGCTGCTGAAAGACAGAAAGGCAAAAGGCTCGTTTTTTTCAAAGCTGGTGATTCGGGAAAGCGGCGAGCCGGCTTCAGCACGAATGCAATTCGACTCGACTCGAGAAGCTCTTTCCTATCAACGCTTAGCTAGACATAGAGGTCTTACCTTACCATCTTGAGAAAAACAGAAATGTCTTCCTTTGGATGACAGTTTTATCCCCTCGGTGGGCGGGACCGAGTGCATCGTCCCATCATCGCAGGAAGGGGCCTATCAGCAGCTCTGGTATAGAGAGCTCAGCAATACCTACCCAATGGGCAGGCATATACCATACGTAATGTCTTGGTGGTCGTCTTCAAATTGAAAGGGAACTGCAAAACTCTTGGTGCTGCATAGTCTCGGTAGTTTTCTTATATATATATATATATATATATATATATATATATATATATATATATATATATAAGCTAACATACACATTTGTCCCACCCAACTTCACTCTTTTAGAGATTTTTTAAAAAGTATTATATAAACAACAAATTTAGAACTTAACGTTCGGTGTCAATGCAGCAATAGGGTACCGGCAACTTAAAATGCAAGTATGATCCACTAGTGTGGAATGTGCACAAAAAGACAATTAGGCCGATCAATATAGAGCATAAATATGTATTTTAAATGTGTCTGCCCGAATCATGCATAATGTAGCCTACTAAAAACACTTTTATCATTAATAGGCCTATATGTATTACTGTATTTGCTTTTTTGCTGGCGTTTTCAGTATTCTCAATGTTCTAATCAAATGTTAGTAATGATGATGTACAAGATGTCTGAATTTGTCTTTACACCTTAAATTGTGAATTTCCATCCACACTTGTAGAGGCTTATTGTTTAGTCCTCCTTGTCTGGCTACTGTAACTTGTTCCACTTGTCCAGACTAGCTAAACCACTTGCTGTTTGGTACGCTGCAATCAGGACAAACTTAGTACAGATCTGCAGGACTTGCTAGGCCACTTTTTAATCCATTTGATGCAGACTGAGTCACTGGTACACTGCAGTCGACCCTCAGGGTTTTACACTGGTGGACTTTCAATGTAAAAATATAACTAAGTCTTATCTTTTTCTTATGGTATTTTGGTCGTAACTTTCAGGTAATTTGGGTTTCCATGTAGTTTTATTTTAGGGAGAGAAATTCTCCTTCCAAATTCAAATGACCTAATTGATATATATATATATAAATGTTTATGTCTGAGTTCCAGTTTGTCCTTGCGTGACTACTGATATCATGCAGCTTTCTTAAACTGGGTTTCCAAGGCTTTTCCTCATTTGGCAACCAGTTTTTTTTTAATAAAACGTATTGCAATAGGCTGCATTTTTTATATTTGTAATAGTTTCAGTATTTTTTATAATCTGGCTTATAAAACAACTTATCTATAAAGTACTACCATTTGATTAGTCAAACAGCACTCATTTGAAACATTGAATATATGGTGTCACAAAACAAAACAAGCACACTAAATGAAGAGGTCTCTAAACCCCTCGTACTGTATGTTGAATTTTTCCTATCTGGACACAGAAGCTTGCAGGGCTACTTCTTGCAGATCTCAGCTGTTAATAAAGGACTACTTGGTAGAAAGTTGCGCAAGCTTACCTCACATACAGGATCTTCACTGCTGAAGTCTCATCAACATAAGGTACAGCTTTTGGACATGTTTGCATCGAAAAGACCTTAGTATCTAGTCAATTTGCTTGCCTTTTTAGCACAAGGCGGCGTTTTACCCACCCTTTTTTGGCTGTGCAATTCCTATAGCATGTGTGAGGAATGTGTGCGATGTGTGTGTGCTACGTCACAATCTCACAAGAGTGCAGACAGAATCTGGAGTTTCTAAACTGCATGGAAACACTGTCACTCTTTACCTTGGACTTCACTTGTGGTGTGAGGCAGGGCAGGCATACTGAGAGACTGGGGAAGTGTTACGAAACACAAACAGTCCACAAACAGAGCACCGGACATGGTCAAAGTCATGATTTCTTAATGTTTCTTTAAAGTGATGACTAGTCGACCGGTTTGGTTTTTTCTACCTCAGTTATTTGACTCAATTAGTAGTTGTTCCACCCATAGTGCACAGACAGGATTGCGTGTTTCTGCACATCCTGAACACGAGGACTCTCAAAGATCTGGATACTGCAAAATTATCAAAAAACATTGTGTTCACAAACATAAGCCTCCCGGGGGACTGGGTGACATCTCTCTGCTGCTAAGAATGTCACAACCAGGGAGGTGTGTTTGGTACTTTCCTCTCATTGGCAGAACCAGCCTGGTCATTAGAGGATTATCATTTAATGACAAGAGTGGGTGGATACAAAACAAGATCCTCGAGCAGCAAAATAGAACAACATGTTCTACTTATATTCTTTTGTAATAGTAACAGACAGACAGTCTCCTCATTTCCCGCCAGGTCCCTCTACTTTACAATGTCTTTAACACGTAGTTCTCTAGATAAAATCAAGTCAGCAGAGATATTCATCTTGCTAACAATGAGGCTTCATTTTCAGTGCCTCTGTTCACCAGGTATTATCTAAGAAATCATGGAAATTGGGTACCTGTGATTCATCTGCTTAGGGTCTTGACAATATGCTTATCACAAAGTGAATAAAAGCAACATTTGATTTATTTTGACCTTTCAACAGCCCTGTATTCTGGTGACACAGCATCGGCCTGAAGCCAGACCTGCATACACGATGTATACTATCTGTAGCTACACAGCCAGGGTGTGTGTGTGTGTGTGTGTATATATATATATATAATCAGAAGACAGCTGCTTATAACTAATATTGGGCTGAGTTTCAGTGTCATAGCTATACGTTCAGCTAGAGGTCGCACTGAATAGTAATAGAAAGGGTGCTGTCGACCTTAGAAACTGCTAGTCCACTAATCCCATGTGCTGTGGGGATAAAGCATGCCGTTTCAGCTGGGCGGAAATGCGGTTGCAAATGCAACCCATTACCATGTTACAACATTAATATATGAGTGCACAGAAAGCAATGTTTAATGAATAAACAGAGTATCAGATCTTACCAAATACATGATTTATTCATATTTCTTAGTAGCAACCAGTCAAACTATTTGATTTTTAATACCCTACTGTAAGCTCATGAATCAAGTTAAACACAACAGTCTAGCCAATGTTACACTCCTGTAGGGAAGTGTGAGCTCGTCTCGCTTTATTTAATAAAGAGAACATGATATAACAACAGAAATCAATCTAGAAATTGCCAAACAAGTTTTTTTTTTTTTTTTTTTAATAAAACATCAGTATTATGACAAGCTTTATTAAGATGGATTTATTTATTGGAATCATTTTTAAAATATGCGATAAAATGGAGATTAACTGATATTACAGTTCTTAATCTCAAAATGAAATCAAGACATTTTGTTCTCGACTCCCTAGTTGTAACCTCTTATCATAACAACATTCACACAGTATTGCTATGCCACTGAGATTTGTGCACTAGACTTCAATATTGTGCAATATATATTCATTCACATTCACATTTTTATTTAACCTATCATGTGAAAATAGAATCCCAGGCAAATAGACAGGTTCCTGGAAGAGCTGTGTAGAGCTGTGAAAACAGCACAGTTTGTATGGGGTGATACAGCTGGTACAACACAAAATAAGAATTGGAACCAAACTATGTGAATGATATGTGGGGGTGACTTAGTTGTGTATATCATATTCATTCTACATTTCTTAAAATCAAAACAAATTCAACCTGTCAGTATTGTAGGTTTATGTCACATTGGGTGTTCGTGAGAAGATGCGCGTTTTTCAACTACAACATTATTGTCAGATGTCTGTATTATTGTTCAGCCTGCCGGACATTCTCCAAATTGAATACAAAACTAGTAAGAGCTGGCTTCAGTAGAGTCCTTTGTTTATTCTCTGTTATACAAATAGACAAATCAAAATCCACATATATACAGTACATTCATTCAATACAGTGCTTTACTACCTTTGTTAGATCTAAATGTTTTAGAAATCAGTAATGATTCTCTATTGGATTAAACACCAATATTTAAAATGGTGTCTTAGACTTGCATTCAGTACTGTTTTAAATCAATGAGAAGTCTAACCTAAGTCACCTCAAGCTTTCAACACAGCAAAGTAGAATCTTCAGACCCACACTGTCATCTGGTGGGGTTAGCCAGTACTGACCATGCATGCATTTAATACGTTGAGTAAGCAATAAATTGAACATGATCTTACTCCTCATAAATATACACATATACATACACATGTCACTCTGTACTATAATAATTTAGCAAATTTCAGGAGCAGTTAATGGCCAAATTAAACATATTTACATTACTCAAGTCACCCAAAACCCAAACATTACAGCCTAAAACTAAACTATATGCTGCCAAAGCGAGCCGCTGAACCAGCCCAGATCAGAACAACAGACATGGGTTACACTCCTTTGAAGAACCCAGAGCCCTCATTGAGAAGTTTCTACCTCTTAAAAGGGATCTGAAATCAGTCCAGTTGGTTTCTAACTGCAGCTACATTTCAACCCGCCCGTGAATTGATTTGAATTGGGACTGTGCGGGCTGGCAGATCTCCAGAGCACATGGACAGGGGAAGTTACCTGCTGAGCGCCCAATACAAGGGACGTGAGAGCCGGGCTTGAAACCTCTGAATGCTGAAAAACACGTGGGCTGAACAGGAGGACTGAGAATAAAGTTACACTGCCTGGGAAATACTGAAGATGTCCGGTTGCAGATTTGTTTGTAAACTACAGATGGAACCAGTCCAATTTGACACTGGTAACAAGATGAGTTTTACAGACTGGTTTCATGGCATGGGTGGAAATGTGCTTAAAAGCTCATTTAAAAATGTGAATCAGAACTCATACTGCACAACTCAAAATGCATGCAATACATCTAAAGAGGATATTGGAGTAAGGCTGGATGTTTTTCATATTGATTTCATGAAGCAGATAAAAACAAGGCATTGCTTTGAGGTTGGTAAGGAAAGGCTGAGCAGGTTTCCTGCCCTTCCCTTAACCCCAGCACACCCTCACCACAGGGAAGGCCCATGTGTCACGGTGTCCCATGTGCACCAGCCGGCTGTAGGGGGAGCAACTCTACTGGAAGGGGGGCATCTGGTCCCATAAGGGCCCACTGACAGCCAGGAGCTGGTAGCCTCGATACAGAGAGAAGGAAGTGACCTTGAGGGGGAGAGAAATCAGGAAAAGTGTACCAATGTACTGAAAATTGCTAAGCACATTGCTTTCTTCCCAACAATAAAATTTATGACGAGTTTGAAGTTGACAGAAAGGACTGTCATGCAGAAATCCCTTTTGAAATGCATCGTGCAACCACACAAGTATTATGTTTTTGCAGATTGCAACATAAAACAAAAAAACCACACATAACCCATTCACGTCAAGGGGCACCCTCAGCGATTTTGTTCCATTACTGCACCTTGTTTATTTCCATCACCATTCAAATTCAATTTCTAGTTAGCAATGCCTTAAAGTAATTGCCGCTAACAAAATAATGACATAAACACTACTTCTCATGCACTTGCATTCACCATATAAGTCTTAAAGGGCATATAAGGACCTTTTTATTTTATTGACATGTTCCCATTTGTTGCTACAACTGTTTACTTAAGGTGTGTGTATATTGCATTATTTATTTATTTTTTTTATTTTTTTACATTAACCACTTTTTTAGAACTTTTAAATTGCATCCCCTGCCTCAAGGCAGCTTCACATGTAACCGTGTGGCCCTCTCAGAACTACATTTCCCATCATCCTCCTGCTCATCTATGTAACAGATGGATTTACCAGTGAGAAGTTGGATGATAGGAAATGTAGTTCTCAGAGGTTCATGCAGGTACATGTGAAGCCATCTTTTGGCAGGGAATGCAATTTTAAAAAGTGGACAAAATGTAAAAAATAACAATTAAAACAATACACACACAGACCTTACTTAAAGTTGTAGCAACACATGACATGGAACATGTAACACAATAAAATAAAAAGGTCCTTATATACCCTTGCGGTCCGATGTCGGACCCTGTCCCACATCATCAAAAAGACGTAAAGCACGGGTCTAGTTGTTTTTTCTCCGTAGAAAAACGAGAAAACCTTTCAATGGCCAAGTGAGACCAATAGGAGCCGAATGAATCTGAAAAAAGGGGTGTATCTCATAGCCCCATGCACTTCAGACATAACACGGACATAAAGCAAATAGCTGCTTCTGCATCCAGCATTCAAAGAACATCACTGACATTTACAGACATTCACTTTTATTTGATGCTATAGTAATACAATAATGACTTGGATCGCATTACTGAGGAATTTGGTGATAAAACGAGTGATCACGAGAGGATTTATCAGTATGCATGTCTATAAAGATGTATGTGTAAAATAGAGCAATGGGGTGGGGCTTGGCTAGAGATACAGTACTGAGTGTCCTTTTGTGATTCAATGCCTTTTAAACCTGGGTTTTACTCTTAAATAAAAATATTTTAAAACAGCGTGTGTAAAATAAACAGCGCATATGAAAATAAATTGGACCTGAAAACAAATGGAGTCACCAAAAGTGACTGAAAATACAATAATGATCGCAATTGAACTGCAATCGATCAATTCAAATGTACAAATACAGGTTCAATTACAATTACATTAATTACAAACTGCACAATTACATTGTAACTGCAATTCATTACAAATTGCACAATTCCAATTGGAACTGCCTCAAGTCTGATTTAGAGTATATCTGAGTTTCTCGAAGTCAGGACTCTGAACTGCAATGCCTCCCTAACCCCTAGAGGAGGGAGTGCTGTTGAACCCGGCTCCTCACCTTCATGTCAGTGCCTCCGTGGAGTCTCTGCTTCAGGGCTCCGAAGGGGTACATTCCATTAGCAGGGTTGAGGTCCGAGCGGACTGAGATGGCGTTCTCCCCATTGTGAGGGGGGTCACTGCCGTGGCACATTGACAGGGGGTCCTCCACAAAGTTATAAATGTTTAAACTAAATGTTTAAACTCTATAAGACATACACTTGTGAAAATACTCGCTGGCTCTACAGCAGTAGATATACAGGGCATGTATTTAATATTCAGTATTCAGAGTCGACACCTTATTAACAATAGTCTTGCACACATTGACACTGTAGTCATTTCATTTAAACCCTACTGTTGTTATGGGTTACCGGAAACATTACCAAAATTCTAAATCTGTTTAAACGTTTAGGACAATCACCTCTACTGTCTAATTATCTTCAGTTCTGTTGGTAACCACTAGACCACACTGCCTCCCTCCCAGTCCCTCAGCTCTAACCACTAGACCACACTGCCTTCCTCCCAGTCCTTCAGCTATAACCACTAGACCACACTGCCTCCCTCCCAGTCCCTCAGCTCTAACCACTAGACCACACTGCCTCCCTCCCAGTCTCTCAGCTTTAACCACAAGACGAGACAACACTGACCCGTCCCACTTGCTCAGCTCAGAGCACTAGGCCTCCCAGCCTTCCATTCCAGTATCCTGTGCTGCCCAGGGCCCTGACCTCATGAGACGGATCATGGACTCCATGTTGATGACCTGGCTGTGGTTGTGATGGAAGGTCTGTGCTCGCGGGTTCAAGTCGAAGGAGAACCAGTTTCCATACTGCTGCACAAGTTCAGGCCTGCCACTGGCATCGAAGATGGGCTCAAAGTACCTGGGACAGAGGAGCAGAGAGATGCACATTACCACACAAAAGACCTGCCGGAGCCTGCCTGCTGGGTGTCCATCAATCATAATGTCTCCTTACACCTAGAGAGGGGTCTTCGTTGAGGAATACTAAGCACAAATGCATGCTTCTATTGAATGATCCTGTTTTTTTTTTTTTTTTTTTAGTTGTTTATTAAAAAAAAAAAAGTGAAAACAATAACATCTTCACACTATTTTTAACTGAAATTATTCAACTGTAAAATTGAGGTTTATAAAGGCTGGGTCACTCCATGGTTGTTTTCACCAACACTTTGATTGTTTGCTGTGACATCAACCATTTCCAAGTGAGGGCTAGGTTGAGATGAACAAAACTCATTCCACCAGACCACACTGCCTGCCTCCCTCCCAGCCCTCAGCTCTAACCACTAGACCACACTGCCTCCCTCCCAGCCCTCAGCTCTAACCACTAGACAACACTGCCTCCCATCCAGCCCACAGCTCTAACCACTAGACCACACTATCTCCCTCTCAGCCCTCAGCTCTAACCACTAGACCACACTGGTCACATGAAAAGTAAAAGGTGAGAAAGGCCAGAGAATCAGATATAAAACAAAACAATGTACTCACGGTATGTTATAGCTTGCCCAATAGCCCTTTCAGAACAACTCCTCAGTTTTATCTGCAACCATAATAAGGCCCCTAAACCAAGAATGGAAAAAGTCAAATATTGCCACATGTCACACACACACACACGGAGAGCGGTATCCCCAGAGTAAAAATTGTAGGTTACTCACAGAATCTGCTCCAAAACAGTAAACAGGTTCTCCTTGGTGTCTGTCTTCCCAGGGGTAAAGTAATTGTAATCAACAATCACCCACTGGTTATTGTAACTGGAATAAAAACAAAGCAGTGAGGAACAAAAATACCAATACCCAGGCCCACGTGTATCAATACAGCAGGGCTTCTCACACTGGTCCTGGGGACCCCCTGTGTCTGCTTGTTTTCATTCCAGACTGAGCCCTCAGTTACTTAACTGAACCCTTAATCGAACTAATAATTTACTTAATTATCCCTTTTTTCTTGTTTTCAGCTCTTAAACAGTTAGAGATTTCAAGTTAGCTGTAACACTTTAACTGATTTTTTGGAGCCCAGCAAAATTAGAAAAGGTCTAATTAAGCAAATTATTTTAAGGGTTTAGTTAAGTGATTGAGAACTCAGTTGGAACGAAACTCTTTACAACAGTGAGGATTGATGTCAATTAAAGTTAGTGAAATGGACTAATCACAACTACAAATAACAATAAAAATATAACTGATAGATCTATTTATAGAATGAGAGACTTGGCATCAAATAACCGTTCCACAGTCGGTTGTCCTGCATGAATTTTATTTAAGTACTTTTAAACCAGACATTTCTTGCATTCAATCAAACCCAATGACATCATGCTGTCTTGCTAAGGAGATGCAGAGCTAGATCTAAGGAAAGTAACAGGCAGCGACTGCAGCATCTATACTTCTGTTAGTGAAGGTACAGGCAGCGGCTGCAGTGTCTACGGCAGTGTATTTTTTTTTGTTCCTGGGTAGTAAGAGTTATTTCCTAATTGCTTATGCCTCAAAAGTATAGAAAATGGCTATTATTCCCCACAAACTTTGCTTTTGTGACCAGGACAGTGATATTTCAAAATATCACTATTTCCAATGGGAAAATGGGCAAATGTGCGTCTTTTCCTTCACATAAAGTCAGAAAAAAACAACATATGAATCCAAATTAACATGTATTTCTACTAAAGTAATACAAAAATGACTACAACAGATTTAGAAGTGAGTAGTTTTTCGAGATTTACGATTATACTGTATTTACAGTATAATCGTAAATCTTGAAAAACTACTCACTTCTAAATCTTTTGTATATGTTGTTTTTTTCTGACCTTATGTGAACGAAAAGACACACATTTGCCCGTTTTCCCATTGGAAATAGTGATATTTTGAAATATCACTGCCCTGGTCACAAAAGCAAAGTTTGTGGGGAATAATAGCCATTTTCTATACTTTTGAGGCATAAGCAATTAGGAAATAACTCTTACTACCCAGGAACAAAAATTGTGTTACATAGTGTTATTTAACAGGCTGCAGGTGCTTCAATACTTCTTACAACATGGTCGATGTATTCTTTGCTTCTCACCAGCAACTGACCAAATGCAGCCCAGGCAGAGATTAAATGAAAAAAGGTGTTAATCATACCGATGCTTTCCTGTTGTTGACTGTAGGTGTCAATATCTCCACTCCACCCAATTGAGGCGTGTCGTGAGCCCACCTGGTCAGAAACAACTCAAATTCAAAGTGGCGAAGCCTGTTGTAAAATGAACAGGTTATATGAGGTTCCAATGCAGAACCCCAATCAAATGCTCTAAAAGGGTATGCCATTTATTACAGTAGTTTGTAAACCCCTAAAACATAAACATAGAAAAATAGCAAGCACAGCTATATGCAAGTGTAAGTTGAAACCCAATACGTTGTTAATGAAGTCACATCTGTGCCTCCAGCAATTCACCAATCCACTGCTCAGAATGTAGAAGTCGTCCCCTGAGAATATGGAGCCTGGGTAAGAGGAGAAGGCCTGGACCACTCCAAGCATAGGGGACTCCGCTGGGAAAGAGACAGGAAAGAGAGCAGGGCAGGAGTCAGCAGCCTGCGAAAAGATAGCACACAGTGTGTAAAGATGCAACAATTAGGCCCTGTTGTCTAATACAGTTCACATCCACACTACAGTGTGCCTTTAGAACCCTACTTGAAACCAGAGTTTTGCTTCATCCACATTATTCAGTGTAATTTACTACATTATACTTATGATCAAACAGCCCAGAATTCTACAACATTCACTTCATTGTTATACAGTCCTTACAATGAGGGTGCTGGTACTTAACATAAAGGCACTTTGGATTGTCCATCCTATGTTAAGTTTGTCAGTGTTTTCCAGAGAGGAAGAAGACTAAATTCCAGCAAAGTTTACACTTTGGGATCTTCTGAATACCCATTAAAAATCTGCTGATATTACCTCAATGTTACATTTAAAAATGATCTCCCACTCCTGCCTCCACTGATAAGGTAGGAGGAGGCAGCAGTGTGCTGCAGGTACCTTGAGGAGCGCCCTGGAAAGTAAAGGAGTACTGCTTCATGATGCACAGCATGGACTGGTAGTTGTTCCAGGTGTCATGGGACACCAGCAGGTCCTTGTTGCCTGGCAACAGCAGGAGCCGGAGCCCAGTGCTCATGATTGGTCTGTCTTGTTTAGGGCGGATTCAAGATCCTCCAGGTCTCTGCCCAGATTGAATAGCCTGTACAGAAGGGAGGGAGGGGGAAGAGAGAGAGAGATGACTTACAACACCGTGGACACCATCAATTAACAGACCCCCAAATACATTAATTCTTCTACACACAATTAAAGCGAACAAAACAATTCCATACATCCCTCCGCCATGCATATCAATCCACTACATAGTTCTCAAATGTGCAGTTTTGAAAGGAACACAAAAAAGAACTAAACATACATGATCTGTCATACAACAGTGGGTTAAAGAAATCCCGGTTATAAGCCACGCTTTCAGATTGTTTTGTGGTTCCTTGGTCAACTAGAGAGTGAAGTTGCCCCCACCCCTTCAGGGGCTTATTTCCCGTCGGTAACCAACTGGCTGTTTCCCTGAATGACTTACAGTTAAGAAGCAGGTAACATGCTTTAACCTCAAGGTGATCACAGAAGCAGAGCAGACTTCCTGTTAAGTAAAGCAAGCAAACTGAGAACTTCTTTTACCTAGGAGAGTACCAGATCTCAACAACATGTGTTTCTGTCAAAACTGCACATTTAAACTCTGAACTATTAAGACACCTAAAACAGCTCCCTTTGTACCCCAGATTGTGAGGACGGAATAATTCCATGACCAAGTTTCACCGCTATAGGGTAGAATATAAGAGCTGCTGATAAACCATACCCCCCACCCACAGCTCCAAACCCCTGGCAGTCTCTGTGCCCCCCTACCTGGTGCCAGTACTGGTGGTCCTCGCCACTCTCCATCTGCCCCTGCATCCAGTGCTGGTTGCACATGATGTAATCCTTCAGGCGCTGGCAGTATCCGATGTCGTACCCTGGTGTTCATCTAGTGCATGTAGATAAGCTGCAGGGAGCGAGGCGTGAGAACATCAGAGACTTCCATTCAATCCACAGCACTGTGTGCTGCTCCTTTCCACGTACTGCTCTGCACTCAGTCTATAACACTGTGTGCTGCTCCTTTCCACGTACTGCTCTGCACTCAGTCTATAGCACTGTGTGCTGCTCTGCACTGAGTTGATAGCACTGCGTGCTGCTCTGCACTCAGTCTATAGCACTGCGTGCTGCTCCTATCCATGTACTGCTCTGCACTCAGTCTATAGCACTGAGTGCTGCTCCTATCCATGTACTGCTCTGCTATATTAAACAGGCTGTACAAAATTAAAGCACCCTCTCACTCATGTACAGTATCGTTCATTGGGCTGGTTTTCCAATTCTGACTTTCCTTCAAACTCAGCAAGAATCATAGGGCATATTTGCTCTACTATAAAATTATGTGGCCTTTTTTTTACGTCAGACTAAGGGTAAGAGAGTCATTCACATTTATTCACAGTTTATGACTTAGATGTGCCATAGCTTTCTACACAAATCTATTCACAGTGTATGGCTCAATTAGAAGTGTTTTAACAAACATTTTTATTTTAAAATAGGACACCTGCAAATAGCTTCAAATGCATTCGAGTTAATATTGGAACACATAACCACTCAGAATGATTGAAAATATCATAACAAAGGAAAATATTAATTCATTAAAATGAATCTACTTTAATGTTGCTTTATTTGAGTACCTACACCAATCCAAATTGTTTTGTAATCTCTTATATTTACAAGCACACTACAATCACATCAGGTGACTGATAGCACTATGGATCAGAGAGCCACCTCCTGACAGCACTGAGTAGATCAGAGAGCTGCCTGCCTGACAGCACTGTGTGAATCAGACAGTTGCCTGCCTGACAGCACTGTGTGGATCAGAGCTGCCTGCCTGACAGCACTGTGAGGATCAGAGAGCTGCCTGCCTGCCAGCACTGTGTGGATCCGAGAGAGCTGCCTGCCTGCCTGCCTGCACTGTGTGGATCAGAGAACTACCTGCTGGGTGAGTGCTGCTTCCACCAGTCCAGCAGCATACGCCTGCGCTGTCATTGTATTTCCCACTCGTAGTGACCTCCAGGTAAGCCCACCTGCATGGAAACACAAAGCATTTCACTGAAACACTCTCCTCCTTGAAACCACCCTGTACTGAAATACAAATGTTAGCAACACACCTCCCCCGTCACATCTTCAATTACCAGAAGAGATATACCAGCATAACACTACACATATTTACACAACACTGGATAGTCACTACTAGAATAATCAAATAGAAAAGTCACAGCCAGAGCTGGAAGTCAGCTAATCATACACCCTGTGACTAATTGTGAAACGTGTCATTTCAGCTTGATGGAAGTGCCGTAGCAATCCATTATAAGACAAAGGACATTTTAGAGCTTTTTTTTTTTTTTTTTTAAATAAATTCCAAAACCTTCAGAAATAAACTGAACATGATGAAATCTATAATTTAATAGTATTATATATTTTTTTTAAATGGTAACAAGAACAAGGAACAAGAGCGGATGTCAGCAAGCTACAATCCTCTGGAGGACAAAGGCCAGCCCTGCAGGTCTCTGCCCGAACTCAGCAGGTGCCTGACCAGTAGGGTCTGCTAAAGCGCTATTGAGGAGAGACTACTCCAAGACATCTTAGATTAGAGTAGGGCTTCCCAACCCAGGTCCTGGGGACCCCATGTGTCTTCTGGTCTTCATTGCAACTGAGCTCTCAATTACTTAACTCTTAATTGAACTAATTACCTTTTGACTTGTTTTCAGAGCTTAAACAGTTATAGATTTCAAGTTAACTATAAACATTTATAACTAATTTGAACTGAAACTTGTTAAGAGCTGAGAACAATTAAAAAGGTAAAATTAAGCAAATTATTAGTTCAATTAAGGGTCTAGTTCAGTAATTGAGAGCTCAGTTGGAATGAAAAGTAGTTCACATGGCCTAAAAAATATATCAGATCAATGAATTAACAGTAATAAGTAGCAGGCTGCTGAGGCGAACAGGTTCTGCAGACTAGAGAGAGAGAGAGAAGGATTGCAGAGAAACAGCCAGAGAGAAGCAGGACTAGAGAGAACCAAGGAAGAAAAGAAAACCAAAACAGTGTGCTGTGGATTTCTTTTCTTTTATTATTTGTTGCATTCTGAGTAGCACTACCATGCTCAGCTGGAGTTGTATCACTGGCAGGTAAAGCAACACTCTTTACCTGCCCAGTGTATGGTCCTGGCTTAGTAAACCGCTGCAGTGAAGAACATGCAATACCTGTGTGAGCCTGCCTTCATTTTCCACACAACGCTACAATATATTCAATAACACATGACATATTGCTAAATATTTTATACCTACATACTATAGAATGTGTGTTTCCGTAACGTATACGCTTAGGTATTTATAGTTGACACAAACATGTTATTGATATTGTATAACTCGTAACTGTATAATCGATTTATACTTAGCAGTAACTATTGTACAGGTTACACAAGAGATCTTTCGCTTTACTATAATGTGTCATTCTAATACTTTTAACCAAAATTTCGGCGATAATTTCGCGATAAAGTCAGGGTCCAGCTCTGACTTTATTTTCAGCTGACCCGTCTGTTTGTCCGGAACTACGGACCTGATCTGTGCCTGAACACGGGTCAGAAGAGCCGAGAGCGTCACACACACGAACACTGTACTACAAAAATTGCACCGACGAAACTCCCTCAGAGGAGCCATCTTTGTTACTATTACTGGTCATATGACAATGGTAGTGAAAGAGGGCGGCGTGGTTTAAGTTAAAGAGCTAGGAGTCACATGAGCCAGTTCGAAAGTGCCGCACAAGCTGCTGATTAAGTACAGTTCTGACAGACGGCGAGCGGTTAACATTTCTGCAATTTTGGAATATTCTTTTGTGACTTACGCGTTAACGCACCCAACGTTAAGTAAACATAAATACCAGATATAATTTAAAAACATGGCATAAATATATACAAAATGCAAATCTATTTATTCTGAAAAAAAAAAAAAAAAAAAAAACATAGTGTTTTATTATATTGTTCTCATTAATTATATCATATAGCAGAGAATGAATGCTGGGACAATGCAGCGATTCTTAATTATCAAGTATAGAAATAATATAGTATTACTATATTTCAAGGATGGAAATGGTAACCCAAATTACGCATTATAAGTGCACGTTAATACGTAAGCATACTGCAACTACAACATGTGTTAGAATAAGAAAGTTGTCTCATAAATACATAATCCACATATTATTGTTAATATATTAAGATCATGTCCCAATCATAGAACATGGGCAATGGAAGAACGCAAACCCTTATGTAATGTAATATGGGATAATTGTTTTATGTGACATGTTTAGGGTAACTAAAACCGTAGTTTAAAATACAGAAGATGTACATTTAAACCAACATTAACCAACTTCAACATAATCTATATCACCAAACACTGTCAATGCCTATTCTGTAAAAAAAAAAAAAAAAACGGTTTGCCTTTTGTAAACACTGCTAATAAGTAGTAGGCTCTTGTACCTTTAAGAAGGAGGTTTTTTGTGATTTTTTTTTTTTTTTAAGAGAGCCAGAGTGACTGGTTTAGGCTTTAGGGTAAGATTAATACAATGCGACGTAAGCGATGTTTATATAGTTCAGTCTGTGGCAAGATAATTTAATCGCAGAATAGTAAAATATAACACGACTAATGCAGAAAAAAAGGTGGTTTAATCTACCTAATTTAATTGTGTATTTTAAAATTTTCCAAATGGGGAAGTGGTTTATGAAAAAGGAGCAAGGGTACTTCCTTTAAAATGCCCGTTGTCAGCAATAAATGTTTTGAATGGCTAGCCTGGTAAGTGAGTGAAATGCGCGTTATGTTCTCATGATTTGTTTATTTTTCTTTGCGTTTGTCACTATTTTAGAGAAGCCATTGAGAAAAGGTTGAGGGATGGAAAAAAAGTGAAGTAAGACACGACACGTATTGCACACTGTACTTGACGTTTGTTTATTTAGCCAGCGAATTTGTGTCACAGATAAATGCTACGGGCAATGGACGTCAACTAAGTGGTGTCAGGAAAGTGTACCGCGAGGTACTAAACATGCCGGTGAAATCCTGGACTGCAGTGTGTTTGGTGCTCACTGTGTTACTGAGCGGCGTGTCTACAGTGCAAGACAGAGAGGAGGATTCGGTTATAACCTCCCGACAACAACAACAACAACACGCTGAGAATGGGCTGGATGGAAACATCACAGGCATGTCGACACCAATGGAATCACGAAATTCAAGCGCACATGAAGTAAGTGATTTCGTTTTACTTGCTGTAGTATGCCTTACTGCGTTATGAAGACCACAGTTAGACCCTTTAACACTTTAGAAATACATCTGCTTTATTAAAATATACGTGACGTCAGTTCCAACAACTTTGTTAGGGTCGCCACCTTTGCTGTAATAGTAGATAGACACCACCCTTTACCCCATTCAAATACTGTGTCTGCAATGAGGAGCATAAAGCTGTAGCCAAAACCGTTTGCAGTGTTTCATGAGTCATTCCTATACAGCCTGTTTCACAAAGTACAGTACCGACTATGTGTGAAGCAATACGACTGAAATACTACAGTGCACATTGCTTTAAAGGCTGAGCAGCTGCAATTTTCGTTTTAATTTTTTTTTTTTTTTTTTTTACTACCACCGCTTTTCTGATGTTCCTCAGTGGTTTTTTTTAACATTTTTTTTATTTTTTATAATGACTCAAATAAGGTTTAATTGCCTGTCATAGATACATGCATGTAACTTAGGCTACATAAGCAAAAGTGCCCTGCCACTTTGACTCAAGTTTCCTTTTGCTTTGCTGTCAGTGCACATCAGTGCTGTAAAAGGCACTGGTGCTTACCAATATGAAATAACTATGGCTGATTTAGCTTATGTTACATATGTCTATTCCAGGCAGCTGGACTTGAGCAACAGTTCCCGAGGTCTGTCTAAAGAACCTCAACACAGACTTGTCAAACAAAAACAGTGTTTTGAGTACTTGCAAGAATAAGTACTGAGAAGGAATGGCAACGTTTGGGGGAAAGAAAGTGTATTGTGAAATAAGATACCATTAAACTGAGAAATATACTGTATACTGAGAGGAACTGGGGCTGGCAGGGTTGAAAGGTCACACAGTCAGGTGATTTGAATGGAATGAGGAAGACTTCAATTTGAGTTAAGATTCTCCAAACCAACTCAAAGGCAGATTTAGAGAAACATAAAAACTCAATATTAATGGAAAAGAGAAATTTAATTACTTACTAGTTTTAATATAACTTTAAAAGGGATACAAAGCAAGCATTAGGAACCCACCTGACCACATATAATGTTCACAGACTGAGTGTGTGGTCAGCTGCAGAGGAAATGTGGTCTCAACTTAATACTCTGCAACCTGTTGTTTTCTATCCAATCCCAGGTAATGTACACTGCTATAGTAACAGAGACCCTTCAACAACCTGTCAATAAGATACATTAATATTGCTTTATAAAACTAACCTGCCATTTAAGAGACCCACAATATTGTATGCCATGTGTGTGATACTGAAATCTGAACAATTTTAGGGAATTTGTGTCCCGAGGATTTATTTCCTTGAGGTTAAAAGGTTCTCAGTAGAATACTAAGGATAGCTGCTGCAAAGTAGTACGTATTCTGTGAAAATAACATTTGCTGGGACTTGTGATAAGATAAATGGGGGGGGGGGGGGGGGGGGATATGTCTGGTGACCAGGGGTATTGATGTAATATTTTAGTGAAAATATACTGGAAAGTTGTGGTCTCTTCCAAAAAGGTATAAAACACATTTTCATATGTGAGCCCCAACTTTCTCCATCTTCCGCCTTTTCTATTACCCTTCTCTGGCTGTGGATTCCCATTTGTTCCTGATACAGACTTGGTCTCTGCTGTTTGTTTTAGGCTCAGGTACTGTCCTCCTCTTGTTGTATAATTGCACATACAGTTAGCAAAGGCACAAGCTGATGTCAGTGGTGCATTTGAAATATCTCCAAGCACCTCACAGCAGCATTGGTGTAAATGAATTGATTCTCCAGTCTGGGGAACATGGCTTTGTCAGGGTCATTTGGGAGAGATTTTTTTAAGAGAGAAGGGCCCCTGAAACCATCCCACAGCCCCCAGTTTGGGAACCCCTGCTGTAAGGAATCTTTGAGTGAGACTTTTCATGACTAAATCCTATGAAGGCTTGGTAACAGCCCTCACATTGTAAAGAGACATTGTGAGTATTGGAAGCATCTCTGCACACTTCAGTTGTTAAGCAAATAGCTTGAGAAACTGAAGACCAGTGATTAAAGTACAAGAAGAAAGCAGGGACTGTGTTGATTTCTCTTCAGTAATTACTACATTATTATTGGAAACCACCTGCCTATAAGGAAGAAGGGCAGATCCACAAATTAGACAACCTCACAGTCAACATCTCAAAAGCATCCTAACAATACACATGGGGGGTCCTTTTGAAGGTAGTTATCTATAGTTTTAGAAAATAGCGCTTTTATGGAATAAGTCACTGGTTTGACAAATGAAACTGAATGCAGTCACATAAGTGCCATGTATCCAGGGATAGACTGTGATTATTTTCTTACTCTGAACATGTACGTCCAACACCAGTAAATGTGAGACCGACACCACACACATGTAACTCTTTTCTCTAAGTTACATTGAAGGAGGATGATTGCTTCTGTTGTCGTGTATTAAGAGTCTTATATAAGTGCACATATAAGTACTTAAGACCTCAGCCATTCACAGATATTTTAATACCATCCCAGCGTGGATGATAAAGACAGTTTGTCTGAGTTTGTCCGGCACCATGGTCTTTTATGAGAGTTTCTCCCTTGTCAAGAAAGTTGGACACATTATTTATATCTGAATTCCAGTCATTTAAATTGTCTGAAATGTACATGACCTGAAGGGGATCTACAGTACAGCCAAGGAAAAAACATTTATTTTACTATTTTTGTTTGTAATAAAAACACACAACACTATTCATAGTCTGTCCTGTTTGATTTTTGTATATTCTAACATATATTGTATATTTGTGATTGAAATAGTTGGCAATCACATCTTAAATGGCACTAGATCCAATACTTACCCATTCCTTTCCTAATTAAGTCACTATATTTTTAGCATTTGTTCTTGCGCTGTCCCCCAACAGCTACTGTATATTGTGTGCCTCAAAAACATCACTACACAGATTAGATAATGCATGCTGTACAACTTCATCTTCAGATTTGTATTTCAATGTAGCTATTCAGGGTAGAACCACTACTAATTTGAGTCCAAGAGTTGAAATGAAAATAGTCAGATATGTTTACTAGTCGCTACTTTCTCATGCAATTAGTTATTTGATAGTGTCTTATACTCTATGTGTGAATGTCCTGTGGTCTAAATAAAAACATGTAGGCCTATGTATATTACATTTGCAGCACTGCACCTGCATCAAAGAGAACTGCTTCTCCAATTGTGGTGAAACTCAGTTAGCAGGTTCTTTACCACAGGCTATTGAAAGTATCAATCTGCAGGTAATTGTGCAGTACATACTGAATGCGGGCCATGGTACCACTCGATTGTGCGTCTTTGTGAACTTGTCACAATAAGTGTATGCACAGTACAGTTGATACTTTATACTACAGTCGGTATTATTTGTAAATTGTAAAGGTCTAGTTCATTGAGGGGTTATAACTATGCTTCTTGGCTGGGTGAATGTCATCCAGCGTGAACATACACTTTGATTCTGTACTGTAATTTTGAGAAGTTCTCAGGAGAAAAATACTAGCAAGAACCTGTGGAGTAGAATGGGTGTTATTGATTTGATTAAAGAAGCTGTAGAATGGGTGTTATTGATGTGTGTTGTAATTTATGAGCAATATCTTTTGATAGTCATTTATATAACATAAACAGCTGTGAGCATGGTGGTTCGAGTATTGGTGCCTACACATTTTCTTCAAAGATTTATGTACTTAATGTCTGTTTACAACAAACACACTAAACCATTTGTGACTCCTGTGCTAAACGTATTGCTGAAATATATTTCACCACCATATTGATTGCTTTGATATTTTTTATTCACATATCTTCGAATGAAGACGAAAAAACATTTTGAAAGCTTCTTCAGAGTGACTCTGCAAACACAACACTGAGGATGATGTCATACTTCCTGCTGTGCATCTGCATGAAGTATGACATCATCAAGATTTGAAAAGTAACGCTGATGATAGTTGAGTTCTGCAGCCATTTTGTTTACAATTGAACAATCTGAATGGTTCACAAAGATGTAATGGATGCTTATAAATTATTGTTTTGTTATGCTTAATTTCATGGTTCAAGACCCCATTCTATTTGTACAGTCACTGACCACTGAAATAAAGTGATCTGGACCTCACCGTGTTGCATTATATTTAAAAAGACTACACAATACACATTGGTTCCTGTATTTATTAACTTTTGCATTTGTTTTCTTTATATCAGACATAGTCTATGTCCCATATTGCAAATTTTTCACCAAAAACCATTGGACTCTGCATACTGCTTGCATGGTTATGAACTGAGCAATGGCAGATGGTAAGAAGTACAAATAAATGACACAGTCTTGTAACTTTATTATAATGAAAAGTACACAGTTTAACCTTGGTAAATAAAAAAAAAAAAAGCATGCTACAATAGTTATTATTGGTGATGTGTGTGTGTGTGTTTTTATTTATATTTTATTCCTGTTGATGGTTAGAAGTCTTATTTGCAGGTACCTGGTTCAAATCCCAGCTCCGCCACTGACTCATTGTGTGACCCTGAGTAAGTCACTTGACCTCCTTATGCTCCGTCTTTGGGGTGAGACGTTGTTGTAAGTGACTCTGCAGCTGATGCATAGTTCACACACCCTAGTCTCGTATCTTGTAAAGTGCTTTGTGATCGTGGTCCATTATGAAAGGCGCTAAATAAAAATACAGATTATTATTATATTAATGTGCTGAATGAAAACGTGCATTCAATTTATATTTGTTCTAGAAAACTCAGTGTGTGTGTGGGTGGGTGGTTGTGTTTTTTTTTTTTTTTTTTTTTTTAATACAAAATCATGCCTTCAGACCTGCACACAAATGTCTTTGCATTCTGACTTCACAAACCGACTCAATTGTCTTCACATTTAGGGAACTAGAATAGGGATACCTTTTGTTTGTTTTTTAGTGCAGAACACAACGGCACAGTTGCAGTGTATAATCTTTCTTAAAACTGTACGTGTCAAATTCAAACCAGCAAAATCACCAAAGTGCAGATCTATGGAAGGTCATCTAGGCAAAATCATGTTCTTTAGGCACGTTCCAATATGAGTTATTACACATTCATTTGATTCGATCAGAACACATGAAATAGCAGGCCTACGCGTTCCAGTTCTTAATAGTATGTGTTCTAAATAAATGTAAATTACCTACATATTTTCTATGTAGGGGTCTGGTCATTTTACAGTAGCACCTAGGCATGCCAATGTGGTCGCTTGTGATGACTTTGTATTCATAACATATTTCAAAGAGTAGTATCACCTTCAGGAAAATATGTAGTCAGACAAAACAGTCGTTCTTATGTTAGATATGTGGCCTATAAGTTTAACAGAGGAGGCAGCTGACAGCTGCAAGTCATGCGTTTGTTGAAAACACTAAAGGGTGTTCAGTAACACCTAAAGACTATCGCATCTCATTTCTGTAAGAGTATATATTGAGGATAGGTAAGTTTTGAGTTATTTAATACCTGCCAACAGATACTTCTTAAAGGTAATTTACTGGGAATAGGCACACCCCTAAGGAACACATGCTCTCCCCTATCCTGTTTCATTTTGCCTGTGTGACAGGAGTTTATGATTCATCCCCTCCAGCCAGTGTAAATCCCCCTCCACCCCACTAGAGGGCTTATAATGGTATCTGCCCTCCTGCAGTGCCAGTGTAAATCCCCTCCACCCCACTAGAGGGCTCTGTTATACCGATGTCTGCCTCCGGCAGTGCCAGTGTAAATCCCCTCCACCCCACTAGAGGACCCTGTTATAACTGTGCCTGCCCTCCTGCAGTGCCGCGATGTGATGAAGCAGAAGCCGTCGAAGCAATGCTGGTTCATCAAGCACACCAAGGACTGTGAGTTCAGCGATGGCTACATCAACTACCTGCAGGGGGCGTTCTGCAGCTTCCCTCACAGTCTCTTCCCACTCGCTGTTACGCTCTATGTGAGTATCAAGGCGCTGGCCACTCGCTTTTAAATGATTTACTGCAGTCCTGAAAAGACACTTAGACAAATGTTTTAGAAGAAGAATTTGCCAATTTCTATAGTATTATAAACTGGTGTTTGATTTACAACAGACATATGTTATAGTATTGAAATGATCAGGTGCCAGGAGTTTGAACAATCAGGCCCCTGAATTAACTGATCACACTTGTCACACCTTTTACTAATAGGCGTTACTCGTGGAACGATAAGAGAGGAACAATTTATTTAGCATCAAAGTGCTGGCTGCATTTGAATGTCGTACCTAAATAAAGGTAGTTCCGTAACCCAGCACTGGGTGCAGAGCTAGTGTGAGATACAAGATGTGTTGCAATGAGTAAGTGTGCCGAATGAGAAAAAGGAAGTGCTTTCCTCTAGCAGTTCTGTGGAAATCACAGCCTCTTTCTGTAACCCTGCACAGTGTGTCGCTCGGGTCTCCAGCGTGCTGTGCATGCAGTCATGTTGTTTCTCTTCCTCTTTTTGCAGGCTGTTTGGCTGCTTTACTTATTCATGGTTCTGGGAATCGCTGCGTCAGAATTGTAAGTGACTCGGCAGAAAAGAAAAACACTGTTTACTTTATTAAAAGCTGTATTTTCAAGTGTCATAAGAAGTGGGGTTGTTCTGTTTTCAGTTCGCTGCTTGTTTTTCTGTGAATGTAATTCATTTGGGGGATCGAAACAATCTTTTTCACACACAGTTGATTGATTGATTGATTTGAATAGTTACCCAAAGAAAATGTATCATTAGAAAGAAATTACTAAAATAAATAAAAAGGTAAGCATTTTCACAGGGATGCAAATCTATGGGCTGGATCTTCTAGTGAGTTGTGAACAGGCAGCTGGGCAAATTTAGTTTACATTTTCTGCAAATCACAATGTTGCACTTCCAGTTGTTTATGACGCTTCGATGGAATTCCATTTAGTCCTGCAAATACCTCAGTGAGGTCAGCAGTATTTCTGGTTCCAGTCCCTGCTCAGCCTTTCCAGAGACATGCAGTGCTGTGCATACCTACTTTTTTTGTATTTACATTTAACACTGGAATGTTTAAGAGCTCTGGATGACAGTGCTGTACATACCCTGCCTTCCCCATCAGCTTTTCAACTTGAAAGAAGTGCGAATCAGGGCTCTAACATGTCTTACTTGGGGCTGCATATACCTGGTTAAAGGGGATGTAGTGGAATTACATTTGTCTTTATATCTATGAAACTGAATAGAACCTGCTTATCAAAATACACCAGTAAGAACCAGTGACATTTCTGTGAGCTTTGCAGCTTTGCAGTGTTGCAGGGAAGCAGGTTCCTGGGTATGCTTTGCTGTTCCAGAGACATGTCTGTGAGGCAGGCTCGTGGGTATGCCCTGGTGTTCCAGAGACATGTCGAGTGTTGCATTCATTTCAGTAACATTCTGAAGTCCATTGTTGATCTGCTAACTGCATCAGAAGTGATTAGGTAGCAGAAATGTGTTTCTCTACAGATTTGAATGATCCTGAAAAATGCAAGCAACAAAACAGTTATTGTAATAGGGTGAAGTGATAAAGTTGGTCAAGGAGTGAAGTACTGACCACTCCTTACCTCTGTACAGTGAGGAATGTAATTCTTGTCTGTTTTGTTTCTGTTTAGCTTCTGTCCAAACCTGGCTGCTATCTCCACCAGCCTCAAGCTGACCCACAATGTGGCTGTATCCTTCACTGGGGTCTGAGAAGGTTTGAGGAGGTTTTTTTTTTTTTTTTTTACATAAGTAGTCTAAATTTGCATGTTTGATCGGCTTAAAATTATTGGATTTTATTCAATTGAATGTAGTGCATGATCTAAAATAATTGAAATTTCTAATTTTCTAGAAGCAAGAATTAGAAACGGTGTCCCTGAGTGGCTCATCTGGTAACGGCTGCATATTGTGGAGAGTGAGGCATACAGTCAGGGGAGTGCAGGTTCATGTGCTGTGTGAAGTCATGCAGTCAGGGGAGTGCAGGTTCGTGTCCTGGCTGTGTGCAGTCATGCAGTCAGGGGAGTGCAGGTTCGTGTCCTGGCTGTGTGCAGTCATGCAGTCAGGGGAGTGCAGGTTCGTGTCCTGGCTGTGTGCAGTCGTGCAGTCGTGCAGTCAGGGGAGTGCAGGTTCATGTCCTGGCTGTGTGCAGTCATGCAGTCAGGGGAGTGCAGGTTCGTGTCCTGGCTGTGTGCAGTCGTGCAGTCAGGGGAGTGCAGGTTCGTGTCCTGGCTGTGTGCAGTCGTGCAGTCAGGGGAGTGCAGGTTCGTGTCCTGGCTGTGTGCAGTCGTGCAGTCAGGGGAGTGCAGGTTCGTGTCCTGGCTGTGTGCAGTCGTGCAGTCAGGGGAGTGCAGGTTCGTGTCCTGGCTGTGTGCAGTCATGCAGTCAGGGGAGTGCAGGTTCGTGTCCTGGCTGTGTGCAGTCGTGCAGTCAGGGGAGTGCAGGTTCGTGTCCTGGCTGTGTGCAGTCGTGCAGTCAGGGGGAGTGCAGGTTCGTGTCCTGGCTGTGTGCAGTCGTGCAGTCAGGGGAGTGCAGGTTCGTGTCCTGGCTGTGTGCAGTCGTGCAGTCAGGGGAGTGCAGGTTCGTGTCCTGGCTGTGTGCAGTCGTGCAGTCAGGGGAGTGCAGGTTCGTGTCCTGGCTGTGTGCAGTCGTGCAGTCAGGGGAGTGCAGGTTCGTGTCCTGGCTGTGTGCAGTCGTGCAGTCAGGGGAGTGCAGGTTCGTGTCCTGGCTGTGTGCAGTCGTGCAGTCAGGGGAGTGCAGGTTCGTGTCCTGGCTGTGTGCAGTCGTGCAGTCAGGGGAGTGCAGGTTCGTGTCCTGGCTGTGTGCAGTCAGGGGAGTGTTCGTGTCCTGGCTGTGAGTCGTGCAGTCAGGGGAGTGTAGTTTCATGTCCTGTGTGAAGTCATGCAGTCAGGGGAGTGCAGATTTGTGTGTGCGCACAAGCACGTCATTGTGTTTCCAGCTCCTGCTGTTTCCTTGACGTGTTCCTGTCAGGGAGTGACGTTCCTGGCATTTGGGAATGGGGCTCCAGATGTGTTCAGCGCAGTTGCAGCATTTGCAGACCCCCGGACAGCAGGGCTCGCCATCGGAGCTCTCTTTGGTAAGACCTCTCCGGTCACTCAGCCACTCAACCAGGACACTTTGTCTTCTGTTTTATCAATCATTACACCTATCAGAGAGGGGATGCCCTTTCCTAACTGACTAACAGAAACAGCTCTTACTCAGCACACAGAAGGAGGCACTGGGTTTTGCCTTAATTCTGATTCTGATTTGCCTTAAAATTCAAATTGTTTTTGAAGTTACGGTTAATAGAACACTGATAACAGAATTGAAAATGTTCACTTGTTTTTTTGTATCTCTTCTGACTAAAAGAAGAAATAACCTTTTAAACTATTCAAACGTTTGTCAGGCTTTCTCTTCCCACATAGAGCAGCAGATAATCGTGTGAAATTGTATTGACTTCTGCTCATATTAACTAATAAAAGCAGGTGTTATACATGTTGATTATAGCTAGGCTTCCATGCTTTTGAAACTGAATCCCAGGTGCGGGCGTGTTTGTCACCACGGTGGTGGCCGGCAGTGTGGCGCTGGTTAAGCCCTTCACTGTGGCCTCCAGACCCTTCCTCCGTGATGTCATCTTTTACATGGCGGCTGTCTTCTGGACCTTCCTCATCCTCTACCTGCGGGAGATCAAGCTGGGCGAGGCGCTGGGTAAGAATGGGAGGAACCAGGAAGTGCAAGTATAACAGATTTCCTAGAAAGCAAACTGAGAACTTTATCTTGCGTAGTGTATTACTTGACATTCTGTTATCAAATAAAAATACATGACATTGGAAGTGGTCTAGTGTCCAGTGTTCCTTGTTGTTCTAGGTTACCTTGGCCTGTACGTCCTGTACGTCGGCACAGTCGTCGTCAGCACACTCATATACAACCGACAGAAGAACCAGCTGCAGGGACCCATTCACAGCAGCTACACTGAGCCAGGTACATACTGTATTTATTGCTATTTTAACTCATTAATTTTTATCATTTTTGATACTTTTCATTTAATCTGGTACCCTGTATGAAATATTATTCTGGAACCATTTAATATCATTGTTGATTGTTTACCCAATTAAGAGTGCTATCTGACTGCATTGCAAACCGGGACAAGGGGACAGGATGTTTTTTTAGTAAGGCGTGCAATAACTTTTTGATGTCAGATAAAAACATTTTCTTCTACCGTACACATAGCGACTTAAATAAACCAAAACAGGGTCATACTGAAGGTTGATTGGGATGGGATGATATCCTGCAATAAATATACTATATTGTGTATACTATATACACTATATGGTACTACAAAAAGTTTAAAATGGGTTTTACTCATGCTAAATGTTATTAGGAAAATGTTTTTTTCTGGTAGGAATATTGTTAATAGATGCAGTAGGAAAATGACAAACTATAAAATACGTTTCTATCTCTTACTGGGAAGATGGGTTTTAAAAAAAAGTTAGAGGGAAGATGGCACAGAAACACCTTCTAGCTTCTCAGATCACTGTTTTCTGTGTGTTTTTACTGGGAAGATGGGCATTAGAAATGTTTTTATGATGTCCATCTTCCCATTTCTAACAGATAGAAAGCAGTGATCTGAATAGCTAGACATCTTCAGTCCAGTCAGGAGGTCAGATGCATGCGGTGTCACGTTGTCTAGGCAACATGGTGCAACTTGGAGCATTGCATGCTCGCCCAGAAGATCGGCAATGTGAACAGATTGATTACATGCAGGCCTGTGTACATGTCATGTTTATTGTAAAATATGTTGTAGAAAAAAGATTGTAAATTCCAGGGCATGCACTGCATACATAGACAGCACGCCACTGAATAGGTCACATGACATGATATGCTGCTACACCACAGGAAGTGATGCATGACCAGGAAGCAGCAGCCACATTCATTTCTAAAGTGTTGAGTTTTAGATATGTACCTATTCCTCCTCTTTTTTAAATTTCACACCAAGATAAAGATAAGTTTTCAAAATTGTCTCGGAAACACTAAACAAAACCATCTGTATTGCAATTGAAACTGCAAGAAAAGAACGAAAAGATTCTCAACAGAACGGGGGGGGGGGGGGGGGGGAGATACCGGGAGGGAGTCTGTATTTCTTTTTAAAGTTGTGCTGTGACTTGTGAAGATTAATTGTGTTGCTTGCTTTTCTGTTTTGTAGAGTTGCCATCTGATTCTGAAGACACTACCCCAATCATCTTCAACAGAAGCATCCAGGACGATGGTACTGTTTGCTCTCTTACAGCAGCTTTTACAGGATAGACCACACTCTTCCAGTCAAGCTCTATTATGAGTTGTGTCCAGGAGAATGGACCATTTCACTTTTTAACCCTTAGCTACATTATATCTTACAGTATCTGATACAGACTGCTGATTTTTTCATACACCAGCTTTACTTCATACAATTGCGACATTAATGATTTAGCAACTTTATACAAATGACTGTACAGTGGACTGTGAAAGTGGAATCAGCTGTGAATGGGGTGTGTTTGTGGTGTGTGGACCAGCATGGCTTGTCCTGTATACTGGATCTGCCTGGTTCCTGTTGTTTCAGAGAGTGAGTACCAACCCCTGCTCCCCTTCACTGAATCCACCTGCCAGATCTTTATCAACTCCATCAACCCCATAGACAGCAGGAAGTGGAGGAGGAAACGCTGGTTATGGAGAGCTGCCAAGGTGGTCAAGGTAGGGCACACTTGCATACACAGACACACGTACACACACTCACTCATGCACTCGCACACACACACTCGCACAGACATTCACAAAAACACACGCTCACTCATACACACTCACAGACACACACTCACAGACACACTTGTGCTCGTGAAACATGAGGCACAATGACTCTTGCTACAGTGAGCTGTCATGAGCGCATTTCAGTCCTGACCTGAACACCCCCTGCCTGTCGTTCAGCCATGGGTCTCTCTGCAGCAGAGACTGACAGTTGTGCTGAATCATGCCTTAGTGTGTGGTACAGTAGTGGCATACACTATTGTCTGCTGGGAAAGTTTAAAAATAGAAAATAAAAGTAGCCTTTTCTATCAAATCTATTCATTCCAATATTACTACTGTTGCATTTCCAGTTCTATTTAATACAGTACAGTTACCACAGAATCAGTAAGTACAAATTTATTTGTAACTTCTGTCATGACGCACGTGCATCAACATATGAAATTAACAGAATAAGTAAGAGAAAAGCATGAGGCAAACGTATGTTAATAAACTGTAACAAAACACCCCTACACACAGTAAAACTGCAGAGGCTGTAACAGTAATTATGAATACAAGAATCAATTTGAACACAGTGGTTAATAACGCAGCACCGCCCTGCACACATTAAATAGAGCAGCAGCTCTAGATTTACTCTCGCAATGACAAGTTAGTTTTGAAAAGATTGAATAAACCTTTTGAAATTGAGTTTGATGATGATGAGTTACCAGTTTACAAAACAGTACTGTATCTGTGTTGAATAAGTTTGCAACGAATCGCTATCCATTGCAAAATGATGTTCTTTTAAGCAAAGTTCCCGTTTTATCAGGCGGAGCGTTTACAATGGGGAAAATTCTGTTTCACCACAAGGCTGTTCCCTAAGCCGAAGTGTTCTCTTAGGAGGTGTTCCTTTATGCAGAGATTACTGTATTCTCTACCAATTAAGCAGAGTGGTCCACTATTTTAAACAGCAGCTGAGCTGGCCTCTCACTTGTGCACTGCCCCCTCCCTCCATTAGGTACCACTGGAAGTGGTGTTGCTGCTCACTGTGCCCGTGGTGGACCCTGACAAGGATGACCACAACTGGAATCGTCCGCTCAACTGCCTACATCTGCTGACAGGACCCCTTGTGTGTGTGCTCACCTTCAAATCAGGACAATGTCAGTCACTGCGTCCCTCGCTTTCGTTCTCTGCTGTCTCTGTGTGTCTCTCTCTCGCTCTCTCATTTTTATCTAGTTTACCAAATTGTTATTTTAATAATTCAGAGTTCTTCTATAATTGCAGTCTATCCCTTGCAAGTCTCAGAACTCCTGTTGCTTCTTGCTGCCTTGCAATAGAGAGCTAGTCCGTTAGACTGTGCACTGAACTCTGCACAGGAGCGTAAATACCAGCAGCAGCATGAACTGGACTTGTATAGTGGAGGTAGCGATGTGTTTACTCAGTTACGTAATGCACTATAAGCATGAGCACATGAAGCATGGGGCAGGTGTTCTTTCAGTAAGAAATGTCTGTGCAGGTAGAGGGCTTTTTAAAATAGTTTTATTTCATTGTACTCCTGAATGTTGAAACTACCACTTGGGGTAGGATTACTTCATTCAAAGCTCGTAGCAGTTCTCCGTGAAGGGGTATGATTGCTATTTCAATGCTGTGATTAATGTAACACTGGGTCCCTGGGTCCAGATTCTCTCGTGTGAATGTGTGCAGGGTGGCTTTTATTTGTCACTCTATTTCTCTCTCTTGCAGACGGGCTCCTGAACATTGAGGGCGAGTTCCCAGTGTGGGTCCTTGTCCTTCTCATCGGGGTCTTTCTATCGGCCATCTCCTTCCTCATCACCAGCAACCAGCAGACCCCCAGGCTGCATTGTGTAAGAATTCAACTCGCTTCCTGAACTAGGATAAAAGCCCATGCGATTAGATGAAGATGCCAGCACAGTTACACACAGGCGTCCACAGTGTAATGTAGAAGCAGGGACAGAGGCTTGAACCTGGGCCCCTGGCTGTCTGCTGTGAGCAAACGCATTCAAATGACATTTTAACGAGTCTTCGTGCCTTTTTCATGCTTGCAGTCACTCCAGAGCAGGTTAAGGTTAAGTAGGGTTCTTCCAGCGGATTTGAAGTTGGAAGATGTTTTCCTCTTCCCTCCACCTCCTATACAGCCTGTCTGCACGGCTACTAGTAGTGTCTCTGAGTTTATTTCAGTTCAGTTTAACAGGAGGGACATCAGGAGACAGGGCAGTTCCCAGGCGTTTGGTCAGAGCAGTAGGTTCAGCCAGAATCACCTTCCTTAACATCTGCTAAATCATCATTCAAAAATGGAACAAGGACCTGCTCAGAGTGATTTGCAAACATCATAAAAAAGATGAGGACTATATCATTATTATAAAGTTAAATTGTCATTTGAAGTTACTTGCTCTTTTACTGAGCTCAGTAATAACATGGAAGTACTTTATGCTACTCCTTCATTAATGTAAAGAGAACGAAACGATCTCTCCTATGTTACCAGCATGGGTTAATGCACAGGAACAATGCTCTGTTTATTTTAACATGACAAATACAAAGCCCTTCCTGTCCTGTGCCCCTCTTGCAGGTGTTCTCATTGCTGGGGTTCGTGGTCAGTGCCATGTGGATCAACACTGCAGCCACCGAGGTGGTCAGCATCCTGCGGACCTTCGGGGTGGTGTTTGACCTGAGTAACACAGTCCTGGGACTGACCCTGCTGGCCTGGGGGAACAGCATCGGGGGTGAGGAGCTTGCTTACCAAATACCAAGTACCCCGCGACCCCTGAATGCAGGAACAGCAATGTGTTACAATTAGAACCCAAATACCAAATACCAAGTACCCTGCGACCCTGGAGTGGTAGCATTGTGTAAATCGGACATGCCATGGAGTGGTACTCGCTCTGTGTGTGCTGAGCGCAGGGCAGTGAGGCCAGGACCCTTCACTCTGTGTGTGCTGAGCGCAGGGCAGTGAGGCCAAGCCCACGCACTCTGTGTGTGCTGAGCACAGAGCAGTGAGGCCAGTCTCCCTCACTGTGTGTGTGTGTGTGTGTGTGTGTGCTGAGCACAGGGCAGTGAGGCCAGGCCCCCTCACTCCGTGTGTGTGTGCTGAGCGAAGAGCAGTGAGGCCAGGCCCCCTCACTCCGTGTGTGTGTGTGTGTGTGTGTGTGTGTGCTGAGCACAGGACAGCGAGGCCAGTCTCCCTCACTCTGTGTGTGTGTGCTGAGCACAGGGCAGTGAGGCCAGGCCCCCTCACTGTGTGTGTGCTGAGTGCAAAGCAGAGAGGCCAGGTCCCCTCACTATGTGTGTGTGTGTGCTGAGCACAGGGCAGTGAGGCCAGTTCCCCTCACTCTGTGTGTGTGTGTGTGTGTGTGTGCTGAGCACAGGACAATGAGGTCAGGCCCCCTCACTCTGTGTCTGTGTGTGCTGAGCACAGGGCAGTGAGGTCAGGCCCCCTCACTCTGTGCGTGTGCTGAGTACAGGGCAGTGAGGCCAGGCTCCCTCACTCTGTGTGTGTGCTGAGTGCAGGGTAGTGAAGCCCCCTCACTCTGTCTGTGTGTGTGTGTGTGCAGGGCAGTGAGGCCCTCCCCCCCCCACTCTGTGTGTGTGTGTGTTTGTGTGTATCCGCTCAGTGCAGGGCAGTGAGACCCCCTCACTCTGTGTGTGTGGTGAGTGCAGGTCAGTGAGGCCAGGCCCCCTCATTCTGTGTCTGCCGAGTGCAGGGCAGTGAGGCCCCCCCCACTCTGTATGTGTGCCGAGTGCAGGGTAGAGAGACCCGCTTACTCTGTGTGTGCTGAGTGCAGGGTAGTGAGGCCAGGCCCTCATTCTATGTGTGTTTTTTTCTGCAGACTGCTTCTCTGACATCACCGTGGCCCGGCAGGGGTACCCACGCATGGCGATGGCTGCCTGCTTCGGAGGGATCATCTTCAGTATCCTTTCATCTGCAGCTGCTGCCCACAGAGAGACACCGTGGGGGCTGAGCGAGAGTCAAATCCATTACTGAAAATCCATGATCTTTTAAAATAATAAAACCTGCCGTGTGCAAGCTCAATCAATACTAGCCTCTCAACACAAGATACAAAGCGAACAGTCGCTATTTGAGAACTTTGTAGTTTCAAAAAATATATATTGTTTTACATGTCAATGATTTAAACAGTAAGTAGCAAGGTGCACCAGAGCAGGCAGTTTAAAAAGAGCTTTGTGTGGACGTGTTACACTGTAATTTTCGGAACTCCACTACTTACTCTTCAACTTAGGAACCAAAGAAAAACCTTCAATAAAATAGCTCATACCACATATTTAATAAAGCCAGTCATACAGCATATTGTAAATCATTTATTTAATTGAATGAAGAGCATACGTTTTTGTTAAAAATATTGTTAAATTTGAATTTTGTGGAGCTTTGAGTAGTTTTTTGGATTTTTAGCTATTGAATTTTGTGGTGACATCATGGAAGTAACTATTGTATATGCAGAAAGTTGAGTAACATCCTAGCTAATTTTGAGTCTGTAAATCTGAAAAATATACAGCACTAACCAACTGCACTCACTGGTTCCAATCCAGGCTATATCATTTGCTGACCGTGACCGGGAGTTCCCGGGGGCGGCACATAATTGGCTGAGCACCACCTGGGTAGGGAGGGCTCAGGTCGGCAGGGTAATCCTCAGTTCACCGTGCAACAGCGACTCTTGTGGCCGACGGGGTGCCTGTGGAGCCATTCAGATCTGTGTTGTCTTTCGGCATTATAGGTCTGATGACTTCGCTGTGGACCTGCAGTGCGAAAAAAGACTGCTTGGCAGTGCACGTTTTGGAGGAAGCGTGTGTCTGCTGCCATTTTGCTAAGTCGGCAGGGGGTTGCAGCGGTGAACCTAAATTAATACATACAATTGGCGATTCCAAATTGGGGCTCCTGTGTGGAGCCTGTTTCAGGGGTCAGTCTTGTGTGGAGCCTGTTTCAGGGGTCAGTCCTTGTGGAGCCTGTTTCAGGGGTCAGTCCTGTGTGGAGCCTGTTCAGATTCTCTTAACCCTGTTTCAGACATGCTCTTCGGGGTGGGGCTAAGCTGCCTGCTTCAGATGTTTAATGGACACAACGTCGTCAAGGTAGAGCTTCCTAAATATTTTCTTATTTTTAAGTTTTTCATTGTTCTTGGATTATGTGCAACACACAGTTCTGCTAGCAAAGTGGAGCAACTTTCTATGCTTAAAGTAGCTACTTTGTTGGCTTGGTTTCCATGTAGTTTAGAAACTCCAGATTCTCTCTCCATTATCATAAAAACATAAGAAAGTTTACAAACGAGAGGAGGCCATTCGGTCCATCTTGCTAGTTTGGTTGTTAGTAGCTTATTGATCCCAGAATCTCATCGAGCAGCTTCTTGAAGGATCCCAGGGTGTCAGCTTCAACAACATTACTGGGGAGTTGATTCCAGACCCTCACAATTCTCTGTGTAAAAAAGTGCCTCCTATTTTCTGTTCTGAATGTCCCTTTGTCTAATCTCCATTTGTGACCCCTGGTCCTTGTTTCTTTTTTCAGGCTGAAAAAGTCCCTTGGGTCGACACTGTCAATACCTTTTAGAATTTTGAATGCTTGAATTAGGTCGCCACGTAGTCGTCTTTGTTCAAGACTGAACAGATTCAGTTCTTTTAGCCTGTCTGCATATGACAAGCCCCGAATAATTCTGGTCGCTGAGACTGACGGTAACACACACACATCGCACACATTCCTCACGCATGCTATAGGCAGTGTGTAGCCAAAACACAGTACTGCTTAATAGGGCGGAGAAATCAGGCTAAAAAGCAAGTCATATCGTGGCAAATTTTTCAATTTCAATAGGTAACATGGCTAAAGCATTTAATCGTTTGGTTTTCATACATAAATTATATATATATATATATATATATATATATATATAATATATATATATATATATATATATATATATAAAGTGAGATGTTGAAATAAGACAAATATATTAAACACACAGAATGCACTCTGAATTTAAATGTGTATTTATTTATTTAAAAACACTAATTAACAATGAAGTGGATTTTTTTTTCCTTCAGAAACCAGCACACCATTTTATATAGACCTATTAAAAGACTAATCAGCTGGAAACAAACAGTAAAAGAAAAAAAAGTAATTTTCAAAACACCTAAAAAAAAAAAAAAAAAAAAAAAAAAAAACCTGATGCGGCTGTCAACAAGATTAAAAAAAAAATTACCAATAAAAAAAAGAAAAACAAAGCTGAACACAGCAAGATATTACTGAGCTAAAGTTAAAGTTAAATTAAGGCACTGCTGAACAGAATAAAGGCAGGTTAAAACTGAAAAGAACTACGTTTAACAAATAAGAGTAATCATAAACATTAATTTAGACAAAGTTAGACAAAGATAATTAGACTTGTGAATTTTATTTGTATATTTAAACAGCTTAAACATTTTCTGTCCCCCCCCCCCCAAAAAAAAAAAAAAAATAACACACTATGCAAGACTGAAGAGACAGTCATGCTGCTCATATTTATAGCCTTTGTTGTCTTGGCACATGTGCGCTGATCACGGTGTTCGGTAACCGGCTGCGCTCCATCCAGACATTTAAGCCAATCATAGCTAGTCCTGGCTGCTACTGCGCATGTGCACGGCGGATTAGGGTGCTCGTATTTCTCAACGAGCACAGCCCAGCTTCAGCCCATTAATCAGATGGGATGAACGGCATTGTTGATGTGCCAGTGTCATGTGAGAGGGGGCAATGAAACGCACATCAGCTAGAAGGGAAGCACAATTCATTAATAAGAGACTAGGGGTTTGGCAAGCAAGCCAACACTGTTAACCGGCCGACCCTGATTCAGTCAAAAAATGTTTAGCAAATAATGCGTGGGTAGTGCATTATTATGAAATACTAGTATTTTTTTGGTGTTTGTGTAACATTATATCTGGAGTTTGGTTTCCCTTGCTTTTTGTATTTGATTTTTTTGGTGGCCAAATGTGGCAGGCTACTCTTGTGGTTACTCTCCTCCTCCACTCTCCTTCTTTCTCCTTCTCTTCCACAGCTAGAACCGGATGGGCTTCTGGTCTGGATACTTGCGGGAGCGCTAGGCCTCAGTCTGGTACTTTCCTTCATTCTGATCCCAGCGCAATGCTTCCATCTGGGCCGTAGCTACGGGATCTTCCTGATCCTCTTCTACCTGGTCTTCCTGCTGGTGGTGCTGCTCACAGAGTTCAAAGTGATTTTGAGTTGAGGGGCAGCCCCTGACACCTTGTACCTCCTCCCGCTCAGACCCCACAGCCAGGCCTTTCTCTCCAGCAGGGGCGTGGTGATTCACAAAGAGCAGGTATCTGATCAGACAGAACCCACACACAAATCACATGCTCTTATTCTGAAATGTCATGCATTTATGTAGAGTCTGTAACTACGACAACTGAATACAACAGAATTAACCGACTCTACAGCAAGCTGATATCCACTCAGGATCCAGGCTGTGTGTTTCCAGACTTTGTCCAAGTATTGTGAAATAAACTAGGCCTGAATGACTCAACTGTGTGTTATGAGGAATTGTCCCTATTAGCTCTTCACTTAAATTATCTTTTAATGTAGCTAATGTTTTAAATGCACCGTGTGACTGGACTTCTCTCATAGAATTTGAAAACCATTGGCAGGGTCCTACTGCTGAAGGTGTCATTCCATCAGCAGCCTCATGACTGACTGGTTTACACTGTGAAGGGGAGGAGAATCCTCATGGTTTACACTGAAGGGGTGGAGAATCCTTCTGTTTTCTGTGCTATTGTATAAATCCATGCACAGATACTGGATTATAGGTATAAAGTTATGTATGTAGGGCCAGTGCACAAACTGCCAGCCTCACATGAACAGCCAGGGTCTTCATTGCGTAGCGTGCCTGTATGTTTCTCAGGGTCTTTACTCTGGCTGGGTACTGCTGTATGGTCCTTCACACAGACAGTAACAGAACACTAGATATTCTTCAGGTTTGCTATGTTTAACAACAGGGCTTCTGAAATCAGGATTAGTATTATTGAATTTTAAAGTCATGCAAAAAAAAAAAAAAAAAAAAAACATGCAACTCGAATGCTCAGTCTGGAATCGAAACTGGTGTTCAGCTGAAATGTACAGCAGCTTTCTTTTTATAGCAGCTTTGAAGAAGTACCAAAGAACAAAACAAAAATGACTCTATATTCTTTGTATGCCCTCTTGTGTACTACCCTAGCAGAAATGTTATAGTATACTGTATTGAATGCAAGAACTGAATGTATTGTAAACAGTATATAACACATATAAAATCTCTTAGTTTTGTAAGCATACCGTTCCACTCTGAAGATTGTAAAAGACTGCGTGCAGTATGTACATTATAGTGACTGCCCCCTAGTATTAACATGTCCATTGTTTTTCTAAACCATCACATTGCCTGACTTGCCTCTGGCGTCAGTAAGGGGCACACTTGCAAATTCCTTCGGTTTTTTAGGTTTGCTCCAGGATCTCTTGGTTCGCATTTCTTCACTCTGTCCCCAGTTGCACCACTGCCTGAAGAGTTGAGTGGTCCAAGAGCCAGGCTTTTATACAGACAGCTGTCATACAGCAGAATAGTAGCATTTTAGATACATAAGTTTTTATATTAGCATTTATATTTTTAAACCTGTCCCTTGGTGTAAGCTTACAACTACAGTTTGTGTGTTGGAACTTTGTGCTATATTTCTGCTAAGTTTGTCTTGTTTTGGGATAGTGGTCAATTTATTTCCTTATTTTCTTTAGATACAATGTTATTAACTGCACAGGTGATTTACTATGAAATACTGGTTTGAGAATCTGCAGTCCTATTGATGTCCACAAGGGAGAACTATAGTGCAGAATAAAAGTTCATACTCTGTATCAAATGAAATGATATGTATGTTTAATATGTATACAAACATAATGACATGATTGTTTTGTTTTTATTTCTTTTGATTGAATCAGGGTTTTAATATACTGTATATAGTAATGAGCCAAATGCAATTTTAATAAGTATGATGCATTTATTTTATTGATACCGATTTTATATGTGATTTATAAACAGGTTTTAATTCAAACTAGCTGTGGTTGTCTGTCATTGAATGCTTTTCCTTCTTTCTCGAAAGCCCAGAAGTTCAGCATACAGCAGCATACCGCAATTGCTGAACTGTATTAAGTATAATGATTTTGCACAGGTTCTGAGTTTGCTTTTCAGTTTCCCAGGAAGAATAGAGATTAAAGCCTGCAGTACCTGAAACATGACCAGAGTTCTGGAGAATTCATCAACTCTTCCCTCCTGGCTTCAGCTGACAATCAACAGCATGGCACTGAAGAGCCCAGTGAAGTCTCCCCTCACCCTGTTTAGAATGTATGAAAACGATCACAACTGAAACGGCACCGTTCTGTGCTGCTTGTTTCAAAGCTCTCTAACAGCTGGAATTGTTCTTTACTCAGCAGCCATTTATAGAAAAATCAATGTCACTGGCTACAAACTTGAAAACATTGAGTGATTTCTGGGATCTTGATTATGTATAAACAGCTAAGAAACACATTTCAAACCCAAGCTACTGCATCTGCTGTCAGTGTTTTCTTACGTGGAATGAGCTTTACTTTCTGCATCCTCTACCGAGCCACTGTATGTCATATCTTGGTATTTTCACTGATACAAAGAACACATTGTTAAGCTAATCACTGTATCAACTCATGTTTTTAATCCACCACACGGATGGTTGTAACATACACACATCAGCCCTGGTGAGTGTTGTATAGTTATGGATGATAGTTCTACTTTTGTAATTACAGCCATGATGGGAAATGGCTGGCCATTTGGCCTGTCACAGTAGTAGTGCATTAGAGAGCCAACTAGAGACAGATATGGTGGACAAATAAGACAACTTTATATACATCAATTATTTCAGATTTCATAAATAAGGCATAAGGAAAAGTTATCCTCCCACTTCTGTTTTGTACTGAATAAACATCCTTTAACACAGTTTGTTTTAAATGTTTTATATATATATAATTGCATGCACAAATACACTTTTCACTTACTGAGTAGCAACAAAAAAAAGAAATACGTGGTTATTTTGAATTAATAAATATAGCTTGTGAGAAGACTACTGACATTATCTTTGATACCCTAACTTGGCTCTTCTTGTTCTGCATGTAAATAGTCTAGTAAAGCTGAAAATGCCTCAAATCAAACTTTGACATGGTGGCAGCAGCTTTAAAAGATACCTGGAATGAAAGGTCTATTCTTTTTTTTGTTGTTGTTGGAAACCCACAATCAAACTTGACAGAGGTACAATTGTGTACTGCGCATTGCTCTGCCTTTATCATCAGAAAACAAAGACACGTCTTCTGAACATGGCAGCCAGATATCTGAAAATATGAAGTTGTTATAAAAGCAGCAGCAGAGGCTTTACAGATTCATACAGGCTAGGCCCTTAGGAAAGCTCATTTATTTATTTGTGTATTAAAAATGTTGATTGACAAGAGAAAAACAATTACAAAGATTCCCCTGTTATAATTAACTAATACTGATGAATTAAAACACATTTTAATTGTGTTGCATTTACACTACATACAATTTTACTTCTCAAACTGGATAGATTTTTTTTTTAGTATTGATGGCTACTTTCCTATGTTTGATTTAACCAATTTGTGGCTAAAAATAAGGTCCTAATTTCTATGCTGCACACAGGAAATAGAATAGAGTCCACATTACCTCTAACCTGTCGTGTTGTGGCAGGATAAATGAGCTTCAACAAGAAAGGTCTGGAAAACAAGAGCAAAACAGCAAAGGCCATGGAAGCATGTTGTTCTAATTAATGGAACATGAAAGCCTTGGTCATCACCCCTTTAAGGTGTTCTTTTGGATTGTTAATTTGCATACTGCCACATATCTGGCATCAACACGGCCCCTCCTCAGCAGTGGGTGGTTCATTTTTGAATACTGTTGTCTGAAATGCTGCATTAATTAAACATCTGTGATTGTGTGACATTTTAGAGCTTTATTTTGCTGAATATTTTTTGCGGTTCACTATTATTACAATTCCATATCATATGGAAGTCATGAAATACATGATTAAATCAATCAATCACACGATTAAGATTAAACCCTCTAGTTGCCTTAATAAAATACCAACTATGGTCCTCGGTATGATCTCATCTGCTGGCAAGGCATGGGAGAAAAGACCCTAATGCCAAAGAACTAAGAAACAGCAACTACTGCAAGCTGAACTAAATCAAGGGGGTGTGGAAGATTTGATGGCTTTTCTGCCCAGCACTGAAGTCTTCTCTTGTGAGAACAGGCCTGGTTATGGTGATGAAGTACACTGTATGAAATCCATTAGGACATTGCTTCTGTGGTGAAGCTTCTCCACCATTCTGCAGTGAAAGTTTTCAGTTCCTCTCCTCCAGGTCCTCACCCCCCCCCCCCCCCCCCCCCCCCCAAAATACAACACAGTCCCCCAGTCGTGTGCAAGCAACATTCTGAAGTAATGGAAGTTTTTTGCAGGGCCAGTAGAAATCCAGTGGAGAAAGTTTTACTCGGAAGGCATGACATTACTGTATACGGATGTATGTTTTACTTATAAATCAAATGATCCAGAGTATGTGGGGTGGGTGGAGCAGAGCCAAGGTGCTCCCAGTGGGTTCTTTTGGCCCTGTTAGTTGCACAGAGCAGGAGGGCTGCAGGCAGTCTGACCTAGCTGACAGTCTGAGAGCGCAGCCGCACAGGATCAGGAGGGGGCTGGTTGACTGAAGACTGCAGACTTTCTAACTGTCTCTCCAGCCGAGGGCATCCACTGTCCTGCGAATACTCTGTATACCACTCCTGAAACACAGAGACTACTTGATCACAACCAGGTTCAAATGGGCTTTGAACAGTACAATCACATCTGTACAGATTTTTATGCTATAGGTTAACTTCATTTAGACAGAAGTGTGCAGAACTGAAAACTTGAGAACGCAACAGGTTTTATAATACAAGCTAATGCTGAACAGAAATGTTTACAAATAGCATCACTAAAACACTGTCCCATTAAAAAAGAAAAAGATTGATTACGCTTAACCCTTTTATCCCATTATAGCTTGTTTTGTAGCAAACATGACTGGATTCTCCCTTGGCAATTATTATTAAATGAGTCATTTAGCAGACACCTTTATCCAAAGTGACTTACAGAGGTGTTGTTCTTACGTCTCATATGGAGCGCAATGAGGTTAAGTGATTTGCTCAGTCACACACAGTCAGTGGTTTGAACTGCGGCTTTCTTTAACCACTGGAGCACCAAGCCTCCTGGCTTTTAAAACTGCACCACAGTAGTGTCGGTCATATTGCCTTATTTTAACAATACAGACGGACAGGTAATCCAAGTAATTACTTTAAAACTACAAATTCAGAGACACTCCAACCAGTCTTCTGATAAAACGTTCCTTAAAGGGAATATTTATAGGTCTGATAGTTTAACAAACAAAGTGCACCATCATTGTGTGCAAGATTTCTCTTACTCAGGTGCATTGCATAGCCTTTAGAATGCTGTTTGAACATTAAGATGTTAATACATCACCCTGCTTTTGCAAAGTAAAGACATTCAGCCTACTTACTGCAGTCACGAACGTGAAGGACAGTTTGTACTACGCAAGAACGTCTCGAGGTGTGTCTTGCGCGAGACGGTCTCTTTTTGGAAGAAGTCCCAACCCCTGAAAAAAAGGACGTGGGGACCTTTAATGCAGTCTCCTTTTACGTTACATCAAATGACGTTTCAAATCATTACTTTTGCCCACACAACCTCTGTTCCCTCTCTCTAGTACTTAAAGTTTACAACGTTTGCCGTTTTCTCTGATTCAATGTAGGTTCTTTTCCAATTTACAACGTGTTTTGTTTTACTTTGAAAGTATGGAAGGTTTTAGATGAGATTTAGTTCAAAACAAAATAAACTTGATTTTGTGGTCACACTCGACATTCGGAGTTTTGGAACTAAAACAGTTTCTTCTTTACAATTTCTTCAAAGGACCTTCCCTATTGTCTTGGTTTGTCATTTTTAAACAGTTTGTTTACTTCAGATATTCCTTTCAGGTATCCTTAATTCTTAATTCTTTGTGTCTGATTTATTTCTATAGGTCTTAGTTTGTTTAGTCATTGTTATTGTGACTGTTTGATTTTATTTGATTTAATTTAACACGGGACTAGGTGTGGTTTTTAAAGCCCTTCCGATTAAAAATATCCTCTTTTATAGGTATATTTTGATCATCACTAAAACCGTTCCACATAAGATTCGTGACTAAAATTCTAGTAAGATCATTCGTAAGTCTGTGTTCTCTGTCAAACGAATTGTGAAAATGAAGTCCTGCACAGTTGGAGACTAACTTGATGGGTTAGTCTTTGAAGGAGATCGGGGGGAAACAAGGCTTCTGTATATGTATTCTTATAACATAAGAACATAAGAAAGTTTACAAACGAGAGGAGGCCATTCGGCCCATCTTGCTCGTTTGGTTGTTAGTAGCTTATTGATCACAGAATCTCATCAAGCAGCTTCTTGAAGGATCCCAGGGTGTCAGCTTCAACAACATTACTGGGGAGTTGATTCCAGACCCTCACAATTCTCTGTTTAAAAAAGTGCCTCCTATTTTCTGTTCTGAATGCCCCTTTGTCTAATCTCCATTTGTGACCCCTGGTCCTTGTTTCTTTTTTCAGGCTGAAAAAGTCTCTTGGGTCGACATTGTCAATACCATATTCAAAATTAGGTCTTACTAGTGCATTGTACAGCTTTAACATTACTTGCCTTGATTTAAATTCAAAAATTTTCACAATGTATCCGAGCATCTTGTTAGCCTTTTTTATAGCTTCCCCACATTGTCTAGATGAAGACATTTCTGAGTCAACAAAAACTCCTAGGTCTTTTTCATAGATTCCTTCTCCAATTTCAGTATCTCCCATATGATATTTATAATGTACATTTTTATTTCCTGCATGCAGTACCTTACACTTTTCTCTATTAAATGTCATTTGCCATGTGTCTGCCTAGTTCTGAATCTTGTCTAGATCATTTTGAATGACCTTTGCTGCTGCAACAGTGCTTGCCACTCCTCCTACTTTTGTGTCGTCTGCAAATTTAACAAGTTTGCTTACTATACCAGAATCTAAATCATTAATGTAGATTAGGAATAGCAGAGGACCTAATACTGATCCCTGTGGTACACCACTGGTTACCACACTCCATTCTGAGGTTTTTCCTCTAATCAGTACTTTCTGTTTTCTACATGTTAACCACTCCCTAACCCATGTACATGTGTTTCCTTGAATCCCAACTGCGTTCAGTTTGAGAATTAATCTTTTGTGCAGGACTTTGTCAAAAGCTTTCTGGAAATCTAAATAAACCATGCCATATGCTTTGCAATCATCCATTATCGATGTTGCATCCTCAAAAAAATCAAGCAAGTTAGTTAGACACGATCTCCCTTTCCTAAAACCACGTTGACTGTCTCCCAGGACCCTGTTACCATATAGGTAATTTTCCATTTTGGATCTTATTATAGTTTCCATAAGTTTGCATATAATAGAAGTTAGGCTTACTGGTCTGTAGTTACCTGATTCAGTTTTGTTTCCCTTTTTGTGGATCGGTATTACGTTTGCAATTTTCCAGTCTGTTGGTACCACCCCTGTGTCAAGAGACTGCTGCATGATCTTGGTTAGCGGTTTGTAAATTACTTCTTTCATTTCTTTGAGTACTACTGGGAGGATCTCATCCGGCCCAGGGGATTTGTTTATTTTAAGAGCTCCTAGTCCCTTTAACACTTCTGCCTCAGTTATGCTAAAGTTATTTAAAACTGGATAGGAACTGGATGACATGTGGGGCATGTTGTCAGTATCTTCCTTTGTAAAAAGTTGTGAAAAGTAATCATTTAACATATTTGCTATTTTTTTTTCTTCATCTATGATTTTGCCATTTGAATCTCTTAAACATTTAATCTCCTCTTTGAATGTTCTCTTGCTGTTGTAATATTGGAAAAACATTTTGGAATTGGTTTTAGCCCCCTTAGCAATGTTCATTTCTATTTCTCTCTTGGCCTTTCTAACTTCCTTTTTGACTTGCGTTTGCAGTTCCGTGTACTCTTTCTGCATACTTTCTTTTTGGTCCCTTTTTAATGCTCTGTAAAGTGCCTTTTTTCGCTGAATTTTTTTTTAATTGATCTATTAAACCATTTTGGCAATTTAGTTTTACATTTAGATTTGTCTACTTTAGGGATGTAATTGTTTTGCGCCTCTAGTACTACATTTTTGAAGAATAACCATCCTTCTTCTGTGGGTGTTTTCTCTATTTTACTCCAATCTACTTCTGTTAGTCTCTGTTTCATACCTTCATAGTTTGCTTTTCTAAAATTGTAAACCTTAGCTTTAGTCATTACTTTTGGGGTTTTAAAAAACACTTCAAATGAGACCATGTTGTGGTCTGAGTTTGCCAGTGGTTCTCTGACCTCTGTTTTAGTTATTCTGTCTTTGTTATTTGAAAAGACTAAATCAAGGCATGCCTCCCCTCTAGTCGGTGCCTTGACGAATTGTGTTAGGAAGCAGTCATTTGTCATTTCCACCATTTCAATTTCATCCTTCGTGCTACCCACCAGGTTTTCCCATTTTATATGGGGGAAGTTGAAATCCCCCATTAGTATGGTTTCTCCTTTGCTATAAGAAGAGTGTTGGCTCATTAAATGTGTCTTCAAAATGTCTTTCTAGCTGTTTAGTTGTACCTCTGCACCACAGTCTTCAAGCTACTTTAAACAGCAGGAACCCAGTCTTGTGACCTTATAAAGTCCTCACTGCTTTAACCAAGAGGATGCTAACTACACAACGGAAACTTCACACAAGTATTACATTATTAAGAATGAATTCATCATTTTGCAGATGCTTTTATCCAAAGTGACTCATAGACCATGTATCAATAACTGCTGCTGTTGCAGAGTCACTTACAATAGGACCTCTATTTTACTCTCATCTGAGACCTAATACAGTTTTTATTTTTTTAAACCGATAAGCCTGATTTTTGGCAATATATTTTAAATAATTTCAATCGTTCACTACTCCTTTTTTCTACATAAAGAAAATGACGAGCAGTGTACAAAGACATTGCTACTGACCAATCATCCATTTCTATAGGCCTACGTAATGGAATACACATGTTTATAAAATATTCAAAATTAATAAAACAAAGTCAGTATTACAATTAATAAAATTGCAATAAATTTAAAATACTTACTGTTAAAATGCTAATAAGTCAATTTGTTAAATTCTCCTGTATTGTATTAGTCTTTGCCTTCTAACTGTTTGTATAAGGTTATTTAAGGGTCTTGTATTCAATAAGCTTTACTGATAAACCCGGAAGTGAGCTGTGAGATTGGTAAACAATGTGCACAGCATGTGAGCTGCAGTAATAAAACTAAGATTGTAATATGTTTGCATCCAGCTGATTATTGATATAAGAGTTGTTTCTTCACCACATCCAAACCCCAACATTACAGTGTGATAGATGCGTGGGCGGTAATGGGGTGTAAAATTAAACCTGTTCTCACAATTCTCAGACTCAAAATGCACTGTGGACATTCTCACTTCAACACAGTAAGTTAACCTCTGTATATGTACTAGTTAAATGTACATGCAACTTTTGAGAGAATCTCTTATATTTAATGCGCAGAAGTTGTTTTTGACTAATTACCTGAATACTACTACCTGAAATCACTGTTGTTTAACAAACGGAATAGCCTCCATTGCAAGGTTGCTTATATATCAACCTCAGGATGGAACTTGTACCAAAGGGAATCAATAGCATTGTAAATTTGTTATAAACACACTATCACAGAGTAGTACTGTATTTGTTACAGCATGTAAATATGTATAACCACATTATAACAGAACAGCACTGTATTTGCTATCGCATGTGAATCTGTTATAATCATATTACAACAGATAGCACTGTATTTGTTATAGCATGTAAATATGGTATTTTCGGAGGATGACATCATGAAGGATGTGTGAACTGTAATGAATACCAATTGTTAAATGCCTTAATTAGAACATACTTCTAAGTTATACATATCCTCCTTACAGAAGACATGACTTTACACTTTTCTCCTCACCTGTATCTCCTCCTCATACATTCTCATACTTAAATCACTCTTCGTCCTGGATCTTCGACCAAGGAACACCAACGAGGTGTGCTGAAGGACAAAACAGGTTTAGAGTTAGTGAGACTGAACAGGCCAATGCCCTGCAGTAGATTTTCCTTGCAGAATTTTTCTGACACGGTATGCAGGTTGTTGAGATTTGGAGCTTACCCTGTTCCTGTCCATAGCGAAGAGCACCCCCTGCAGAGAGGAAATGCAGGAGGTTGGAGCGCAGGTCTGCTTGTAGAGATCCAGCACAGTGTCCACCTCCTCCTTCGACACCTCCGTCTCAAATACAATACCGTTCTCCTCTTCTGCAGAGCGAACAGGAAACAACATTTAACACCCGCTAGGCTGCGTGAGATATGCATTAACCTGTTCAAAGCATGTTGCACCTCCCAAAAATTTTACATTTTCAACCAGGACTGGGAAACAATCTATGCCAAGACCATTCCTCTAAGAAGATATATACTATTAAAATGAAATCAAGTAAACGTTGCTTGGGACTTGTAGTGTGTGGTGGACAGTTTCAATACTCATATTACCTCAAATGCTAGCTTAATATAAACACCCCCAAAACTGGCAGGACATTTCACATTCATTTTTTCATGATCTTGTGTTTGAGATGTAAGGGGAGTTAACATTGAATGCCTCAAATAATTTTGAAGAAACAACATGTTTTAAGAAATTTTAAAGTACATTTAAGTTTAATACATGCTTAAGATTGCACTATTTACAACATAAATAAATAAAAAAACTGCAAGGCTACACTTTTTAAAATGTTTAAAATCCCACCTTCAGTTTCCATGTTCTGTCTGCTGTAGTTCATCCTGAACACAAAGGCGTCGAGAATGAAGGCCACAATTATGGTCATCACCACCTGAAACAGGAGGCTCAGGGTCAGACAGCACTGGGGCAGGGGTAAGGGCAGGGGTAGGCAGCCAGCACGCCAGCAGGGTCAGACAGCAATGGGGCAGGGTGGGCAGCCGGCATTCCAGCAAGGCCAGACAGCAATCAGGCAGGGTGGGCAGCCGGCACACCAGCAGGGCCAGACAGAAATAGGGTAGGGTGGGCAACCAGCACGCCAGCAGGGCCAGACAGCAATGGGGAAGGTTGAGCAGCCGGCACGCCAGCAGGGCCAGATAACAATGGGGCAGGGGGAGACAGCCTGCATGCCAGCAGGGCCAGACAGCAATGGGGCAGGGGGAGGCAGCCTGCATGCCAGCAGGGTCAGATACCAATGAGGCAGGGGGAGGCAGCCTGCATGCCAGCAGGGTCAGATACCAATGAGGCAGGGGGAGGCAGCCTGCATGCCAGAAGCCCAGGTCCTTCTAACCATGTCCTTAACTTTTACAGTGAACGATGAATTCATTCTACCAATTAAACCTGGAAAGGAATGACCCTCCAGGACCGGAGTTGATCCACATCAGGTGTAATCATTAAAAAAAACATATATAAAATAAGACACGTACTGAGAAAAACTTAAATTTTCAGATTGTGTTAATAGTTATATGGTAACATAAATACAGCTGGAAGTATCCAGCATTATTCAAGCAGTTTAAAAAAAAAAAAAAGAGGTTTAAATCTCAGAGGAACAGAACTGAAAGCTGAGGGAAGAGCAGTACCAAACTTTAGTTTGTCAGACAAGCTACAAGAACTTTAGATGTTGTAATATTAAAACAATCAACATGAGATGTTGTAAAATTGAACCAATCAAATACGTACTCGGACTTCTGGGTAACCATACACTTACCAAGACAGACACTATGACCCTCATATCAACACTCATTTTAATTGACACACCACATCTAATGATGCAATTTGCCCACTCATTCAATTCAACGTTGCTTGCTTGCTTCAAGACTATTTAAAAAAAAAAAAAAAAAAAAAAAAAAAACTGTAAAAGCCCTAAATGTAAGTTGGTGAAACTCAAAAGACTGTGGCCCTCGATTTTTTTTTTCTTCTGCTATCAACACAATATGCATAATAAAATGGTTAAGTAGAATTGTGTGGTTCTTGTTATTCTTGTAATGGGTAATATGGCAGTAGTGAATGGAATTTAAAAAATTTAACTGGGAACAGTATGAGAATGAAAAACATCAAAAAAAAGCAACACGAAAAATATCCTGCCTGAAAGGTATGTCATACAGCGAGAGGTTAAATTAAATCACTTTATTTTTTCTTAAATATCATTGGATGGGACTGGACGGGATGGGGTGGGACAGGTCATTTTTTGACAAGATGGGATGGGACAGAAATGAAAAAATATATATATGTATGGAACAGTAGGGGATGTGAAGAATTCTGGTGGGACAGGATGGGAATAAAAATTCAATTGAACATTTTTTCACAGGATGGGATGAGACAGGAACATTTTTGATAGGACGGAACTCAAGTTTCATTCCTGTGTCAGTCTCTACTGTGCAGCCACCCCGAGATAAAAATAAAAATACATCCTAAAGCTTGATCCAATTCAAACAATGTCAAACAAATATTCAGGAATTGGGTGATTGTGTGTGTAGATGTTCACATGGTGCGCCCTGCTCAAACATTCAGGAACTGGGTGATTGTGTGTGTAGATGTTCACATGGGGCTCCCTGCTTACCATGGTGACGATGTAGAAGGTCATGAAGTACATGCGGCTCCAGTGGGAGGTCTGTGATGTCACTCCTTCCTGCAATGGTTTAAACTGCTGTTACGATGTTATTCTGTCATGCTGTTTTTCCACATAGAACACAAATTCCCAAACTTACTGTATCCCCAACAACCTAGACCATTACAGATTCTTTTTCACAACTTGTAAAAGTACTGCGTTTAAAAAAAAAATACCACTAAACCACCCTATTCAAATGATTGCTTATGACCAAACTCAAACCTTCAAACAACAACATCCATTTTCTCCAATTAATAATAAAGAAATAACAGCGCTAGTGTTTTCTTACCAAACAATACATCGTGAACAGGTAATGACCATTCTGTGAACTATTGTTGGCAATTAAAAATGAAGCTCAAAATCTTTAAACTCACCATAGTGATATACCAATTGTTTACCACGGTAAGCTCAAACAATGTTACTGAAAAAAAGGACGAAAAAATATGTTAAAACTTGTATTCTTGACAGACATAGGGTCCTAGATAGTGTCTTTTTACACTGTACAGTATGCCGGGGGGGGGGGGTAGGTTCAGAAGTGCGTGTAATTGTGTCACCATGTTCTACACCATCCAATGTAACATGCAAACATACAAGTTCCTCCATATGTCCCCAGATTCTGACACTCTTAATAAAATACATAACATATGATAGATGGAGTGCAGCAGCCTTACAATATTTTACAGCCTAGACAAACATTTTGGGTATGACATTCGTAAATTTTATCAGCACACTGCTATAGTGTTCCTTGTAGGATTACTTCCAAATTTGTATTTTAAGTCAAGGATGAAGCCGTGCATAGTTCTAAACGATAAATTGGATGGAAGTCGGATTCAAGTGACCAAATCAATTGAATCAAAGTTGAATCCAGTTTATTTGATAAGCAAAGCATTCTTTATATTAAAATGACACCGACTATGTCAAGAACAAGCTGAACGTGTCGCTGCAAGCTGGTCAACCAACCAGAGCCAATTTCAGTGATGTTTCTTCAATACAATTGGATCGATGTGGAAGGTCTGTTGTTAAAGTTGCTTCAAAGACACCTTTGGTGAGAACGGGCTCGTTGGATATAGCAGGCTCCTTTAGTGAGAATGGGCTTGTTGGATATAGCAGGCTCCTTTAGTGAGAACAGGATAGTTGGATATAGCCAGCTCTTTTAGTGAGAATGGGTTTGTTGGATATAGAGGCTCCTTTAGTGAGAATGGGCTTGTTGGATATAGCAGGCTCCTTACCGAAGCTGTTGAGGATGTTGTTGAAGTTGTTGAGATAGTAGTAGCCTTCCTCCACCACAGTGCGGTTCCCCACAGTGTAGTTGAGCAGGCGGTACGAGTCTGCCACTGTGCTAGTGCTAGAACACAAGACAACGCATTCATTATTAAACGACCAGACCCACTACTGTCAAATCCCCCCCGACACTAACTCTATCAGCTTCAGACGCTTTCGATTCAGTCTTTTTATAATCCCTCCCCAATTTAGACCAACATTTTTCAAGCAGGGATACAACAATGTTATTCTCATAGGGCAACATATCTTACAGTGGATGCAAGTCCTTTCAGTGTATTTTCCAAAGTAAAATGATGAAATCCAAGGATGTCCCTATTTAAACTAAAACATCAGCAATACTGAGATGTGACACCATTTTAATGTCTTTCAACTGTAACCCTCGCTTTTAAAAAAGACTATGACTAGTCCACTCCAGTAAAGGGTGCAGTTTTAAATGTGTTGTTTATGGTTGATAGACTTCTCCCCTCTATTTTTGGTCTTTATGAAGCACCAGCTTACTTGCAGCAGTTTGGATAGACAACACCAACAAAGAACTCCATCCCCACAATGGCAAAGGAGTAATAGAAGATAAGAAGGGTCAGCCCCAAACTGGAAAGGAATGAAACTGGTAAGCTTTCATTGTCTGTCTGGTTGACATCATCTTTATGGCTTGATAAGAAACCAAACAGTACCTGGCCATTCTAGGAAGCAGTTCGAACATGGTATCGAGAACATTACGATACCTCAGCTTGATTTTAAACAGCCTAAAACAGAAGGCAACAACACAGCAATCATCATCATGTACCACTCTGTTTGCAACCACCTGGAGCTCTATTCTCAAACTATTCCTAATGAACTCCATTCATATATTTTAGGTTTTCACAAACTTTAGGAACATTAACTAGTAAAACTAATATTCACACTACAAACACACACTAAACTTGAAATATTACAAATGTTATTCAACCTTTAGTACAATAAGGTTGAGTACCTTAATCTAAACATAATTGCTTTGATCTGATTACAAACTGAGATAATATGCTTCAGAATCCTTGTAAATTAAATTCAATTTGTGTCATATTTCAGTTAATGTAACTTCCTAGGAATAAAGTCCAATATTTTAATAGTTATGGGTTGATTAGGCCACGAAAAACCCTAAAAAACCAACAACTTGTGGTTCTGGTAGCCTATCATTAGGGAAATGTCAATACTGAGACACCATGTGGTACCCACAGGACAGCTTTGTACCCGGTTTGCAGTTTTCAAGAAATGTTGTGACAGACATTTTTCATACTGTTACGTGTATTTTGATATTCTAAATCAGTGTCCTTAAAAGGAAAAACTATATATATATATATATATATATATATATATATATATATATATATATATATATATATATATATATATATATATATATATATATGGAAGGGATATATAGGATGGTCTTTTAACTCCAGAAAAAACGAACTACCTTCCCTATATATCCTACCAGAACCACATCATTCATTTTGCTTGACCTTACAGAAATGAGGAAAGATTACCGCAAGAGCTGAAGAGGCCTCAGCACCCCGCAAGAGCTGAAGAGGCCTCAGCACCACGATGAAGTAGAAAGGCTCCATATCAAATGCCAGGACGATGAGGCCAAGAAAGGCGAAGAGTGTCACTGAAAAATCAAACCTGCAGCAGAGCATAGCACAGCAGAGCAGGCTCGTTACCACAATTCTACAGCTGCTCCTCAACAGCTAACATTAACATCACAAACAAAAATATACTGAAAAACAACAACAACAACAATAATAATAATAATAATAATAATAATAATAATAATAATAATAATAATAATAATAATAATAATAAATAATAAAGTGCACTCTGTTTATAAGAATCACCGATATAAGAATCCACCGCATACAGTGATCAAAACCACTGGGACAAAACCGTTTCTATATTATCCAATGTAAAATAATCTGTTTGTAAGAATCAAGCAATCCGCTTATAAGAATAATTTCGGGGCAAACTGACTGCATGTAATACAATACTTGATCAAATGCAATGATGTGTACAGCCAATAAAGCTGTTTTTGAATTTTAATTAAAATCACATCTCTAGTGATTAGGCACATATGCAGCGTGGATCATGCAATGATGCAGGAAACGCTGCATTGCTTGTAATCCAACAGTGACTGCACCACTGCATTGTGCAGGTATGTTTTTGTGTTCTCTTAGTGAAAATGTATTATATACACATTCACTGAATACATACCAAGTACAGCAGTGTTATTGTGTGATATGCATGTAGAGGGAGTGGGATTGCGGCGCGGAGGGGGGGGGAGGGAGGATTGCAGAGCTTTGCATCTCCGCATAATGAAAAACTGTGAGATTTGCATCGCAACAGAAAACAAGTAAGCCACAGATGCTTAAATGTAGTGGTAGTCCTGACAGTAAATTTCTTTGCTGTAATGTCATTTAAATTCAAAGGCCGTTACATGTAACACTACATGGCAGTTCAACTAGGCACCCTCATGAAGCGACTGCTTCTCAAGTATACTGTAGTAAAATAGGACTCTGGAGCCTTGAGTAAACATAATTGTGATTAAATAACAAGTTGCTTACCCACAAGGACTTGTTTTGATGTATGTAAATGATCAGGCTGGAGTCTTGATTTATAGTTTAAAACCGGTGTTGGTTTTATTTTTTTCTTACAGTGCAGTGGGGAAACAACCGCTAATAAAACAAACAAACAAACAAACTAAGCCTAGCTTTCAGTTGGAGAACTAACTAAACCAGTTTTTTAGGCCCTGTACCCCTTGCCAAAAAATCTAGTCTACCGCGTACCCCCATCTGAAATAGGGTCATAATATGCCTATGAAAAGCAGAACAAGTGGTATTTTCTAATTACTAGGCTTTAGTACTTATTGATGTTAACTGAACTTTTTTTTTCTTTTTTAAATGCTTACCTACCAATTGACGTACCTACTTTTTATCACAGATTTCAGAAAACGACACCCTGATTAGTAAACAATGCAGCCCATACACAAGGGTATGTTATTCTGTATTTTAAAATGAATAGGACGCTAAAATCTAAGCGGGTCTAAAAAAAAAAAAAGCCCCGATTTGCTGGCTCAGAAGGCACACAGGGAAGGAGGAGGGGCTCGAGTTCAGCCAATTACTGTTAATTGAAAACTACTGTTTTTAAAAGTACTAATTAAATTAAATAAAATAAAAAATAAAAATGCTAAGTAAAATTGTTTCAAAATATAAGTATATATGGCCATGTGACAGGGTCTTCCTCGAGTCACGCGTGTGGGTAGCCGCTGTTCAAGCATACAGAGAGACTGAGGTGGTGTTGAAACGCCGACACAAGCACGCAGGATTTATTAACAAAAACATAAAACGAAAGTAAAATAAAGGCGGTCAAGTGACGTTACCAGCGATGGTAACACACAGAGGACAAATACAGCAAACTGTACAAAAAGTGCAAAATAAAACACAATACCCCAAACTATAACTCAAAAGGTGCCGTGAAAACGGCAGGCCTTGCAGCAGCCCCGAGCAATCTCCCGCGGATGTTTTTAAACTGACGGACACTCGGTCGAGACCTGCCCACGTGCTGATTGAAGACCAGCACAGGAAATCACTTGCTGCCCTTCCCTCAACCAAGCATAGCAGGCAGCAAGTCTCAATCGAGCGCCCGTCTGTAAACAATAATACAATCAAACTAATCAAGTCCCAAAACGACACAAAATAAGCCCATTCCCACATATAAACCACACCAACACTAATTTACCACTGTGCAGGGCAATCGCACTGCCAAAGGCCAATAAGTATGGCCAAACAAGTCCAAAACGAGGTTATGCTTTTGAAAAACAAAACCTAGGGTTCTAATTTAAAACAAAATCAGAAAGCAATTCTCAACAAAAGTTGCACATTCATTCCAACAAATGCAGAAGTGCATAGAGAAAAATCATCCGGGACGGAAGCGATCCTTGTAAACGGAGAGCACTGTAAAATAAACTACTACAAATATCTGAAGTTAATAATAGCTACATAAATGACATTTTAAAGGTCCAATCAAATTTGGATTACACATTCTTAGGAAACAATAGAATTTGCCATATTTAAAAAGCTTGCTAAATGTGATTGATCATAATACTTACAGGTTCCACCCAAAGCTGAAATATTCAAAAGGACCCAGTCCTGTGATTTTTAACAACATCTCAACTCCATAAACTGAAAGGCAGAGAGAGCAGGAATCAGCAAATGCTGTTGTGCAGTTCGGACAGTCTGCACCCTGCTATACCTACACAGATTTAGTGGCTTGGAGAGGAAAATGGACAGTGCCCCTAGTAGTGCAATAGAATAACACTTACATGCATTACATGAATCTCACCCCGAAGTACAGCCCCCCAATATGCACCTCAGCCCTTGCAACTGTCAATGATCCCACTCATTTGTTTAGATCTTTCAATTTAGTCCATTTAAATTGCAGTTAGATGCCTTTGTAAACCTGGGCAACCTTACTTTGGGTGGAGGCAGGCTTTCCCATCAGTGTATGCACTTCCTTAAGCTGAAATGGAGGAAACTGGAATCCTAGGCTCATGTCTGTCCTGGGGGGGGGGGGGGGGGGGGAGGGTAGGACAGCCTGTTCAGCATTACTGAGCTGTGGTGCAAGGTCTTTGCGGGGCAGCTCAGACAGTACCTGATACGTTGAAAACTTACTTGTGAGGAACAAAATATAACTCCAGGGAACGTTTCCTGATGAGAAGCTTCCATCTGCACAAGGAAGAATTTTAAAGGGCGATGATAAACAATTGTTTATTGAATGTCACACCCGTCTTTGCACTTACATTTGCAGTAACCTTTTGGGAATCACCTGCTTATAACAATCTTAACATATCCTTTTCTTCATTTCATTTTACAGCATATTTAGTAAACTAGGGGTCTGAGATCATGAGGTTTATTGTTTTGTTGAACATCTAACGTACTGGCAGGTTACAGTCGTAAAGCAAGCTGTGATGAACAAAGTAAAAATAACTGCAAACTGTACCACAGCAGAAGCACACAAAAAGACAGTGTTTTTGAAATGTAAACGTTATTTTTTAAAGGTATGTAAAACCTACATTTGTGTTTGCTGCTTTGCAATGACGGGATGAAAACCCACTGAATGTTATATAAAACTAATATTTTTCTTTATAGTTGTACTCACTGTGAAACTTATTGATTTACAGGATTAAACTGTCAATTCGGTTCACATTGATGTTGTAAAAGCCATAATAAATACATTTAAAAATGTAGATTGATTTTCCTTTTTTCTACTTTTACAGTCAGTCAGGCCAATGTTATTTGTTATGTAGGTATATTGTATTTAAAAAAAAAAAAAAACATGGTTGAATTTTCATCCTGTGACTTCATATACCATTACCCACTTCCTCCGTGATTTTGAACAAATTTACCCTGACTGCTCCGTGATTTTTGGTACAAATTTCTGTGACAAAAGCCCAGCATTACTTATAATCCATATAGAAATGCATTCCTGTCATTTCAAGTCAGCCAGAGTTTTTTACAGAGTAATTTAACTGTCAGGAAGGAAAACGGCAAGCGCAGTATTTCATACAAGCCATCCTGCTTCAGACAGGAAATGAAGGAAAGGATTGGAAAAGCAAACCAAATACTTAAAAGCCAAATTTATAAGACAGGTACATTTAGAACACATTTCAGAATGTGTTTTAGAAACTGATATGGACTCATAATAATTGAAAACAACTTGCTATTCTTAGGATAAATCAGTCAAAGTGAAAACACAAGTGTAGGAAAAAAAATCTTAACAGTAAAATCATTTGTGAATATTGTAATCCTGTTAGGAGGAAATATTTTAAAAATCCATACAGAAGGTGGATATTTAAAAATAATTACCATGCATCATGAATGTTTGCACCAGGATCCACATTCCATTTACTGCAACTACGACATCTGCCAAGAAAAACAGTAAAAGCAGCAGCATTATAAACTCCAACAGGGATCTTCTAGTGACCATGCTGTGGGATTACAGCTCTGCCAACACCAAGCCTCCCTGATACATGGAAACAGCTGACCTTCATGGCTCTTAATCAATGATGGTTGGTTGCTAACATTGTTTTACTGATGGGCTTATGAAACAGTAAATTATCTGCAGGTCTGTACAATGACTGATATCTCTTATCTCGGGAGGCTCTTTACAGTGGAAAATCACATTCCCTGCAGTATATTTGTAGAGGTGCACATCCACCTTTCACTCAGAGATGGGGAAGCCTGGCAATAACAGTGCACTATGTATATGGGTTCCTCTTTTCATCTCTGTAGTACATAAATAAACCTGTTTTGGATACTGGCCTGTGTTTCTGGCATACATACATCAGTAATCTTACAGTCCAAACAAAAAGGACACTTACACATTGCATATTGGAATGCTTTGGATTTCACAAGAATATTAATGCCTAGAAAATGACAGAATCAAAAAGTGAGTAAAACAATGACATACATTTTTTTTTTTATTAATCAAAGAAACAAAACATATCCCCCCAAACTGCAAATCACACTAGTGTCTGCTGTGTGGTCCAGTGGTTAAAGAAACAGGCTTAACCAGGAGGTCCCCGGTTCAAATCCCAGCTCAGCTGCTGACTCGTTGTTGTAAGTGACTCTGCAGCTGATGCATAGTTCACACACCCTAGTCTCGTATCTTGTAAAGCACTTTATGATGGTGGTCCACTATGAAAGGCGCTATATAAAAATAAAAAACACTATAAATTATTATTATTATGTGCATTGCTCTATTATTAGTCAGCAGTTGGTTATCTGGAATCATTTGTATACAAATCTAATTACCTGTTTTCATGAGTCTCATTCCCCTAGCATCATGAATACATATAAAAAAAATGTATCAATTCAACATGGTGTTCTGAAGTCATAAGCTTCACCAGTTTTCACAGAAACTAACATCCAAACCAGAAAACCTATATAGACTAAGGTGTGCAGCACTTGTAGCTTGCGCATATAACACATCACAAATCACAGGTGTCTACACCATAAAAAAGTACTTGACTTTTGCCCTGAACTATAATACTGTCTTTTTTATAGATGTTTGTATTATCTGTGGAATGGCTTGGTGCGGACAGGCGCCATCATAGCTTGGCCCTACGGTTCTGCAAGCGGGTGAGCGCACCACAGTCCTATCAACACCCCTTGCCATTCAGGTATAAGGAATGAGTGAACTAGCCCACTGCTCCACCTAGCCTCCGATCTGTTGGAATTTCAGTATTAAACAAACCCAGCTGGACTCAGGACTGACTATTTTCAGTAGAAAACAACAAGGCTGCTGAAACTCTTTTCCCCCTTTAATACAACTGCAGTCGTGACGGCTGACTCGACATCCGTAGGTCTGGCTGCTTTTATTGAACTGCAACAACTAAAGATGAATCAATTACACAAACTAAAAATGAAGTTAGGACTGAATAAAAAAACTGGTTTATCAAAAATAGGTTACACTGAAAAAAAAAAAAAAACTAAAAAAAACAGGATGCAGGGTTTTGGGTGTTCAGGACAGGTAAATGTAAAGATTATAGTGGGGGACAAAGGGACGGTTCAAGCTAGCTGTCTGTGCTGTCTCAATTATTGCAAAATGTTACCTTTGAAAATAAGGAAAGTTGTGTGTGGGAAGTCATCAAACCAGTGCTCTCCACTTCTTCTGGCCTGGATTAGTGCACAAACACCATATGGTTAATGAATTTAATGGAAATCAAACCCATGTACTATACCAAAAGCAAGCTGAGGGGGAAAAAGTAGATACCTTCCATTTCAAGCCTGTAACTGCATAGAAGCTGTAAAAATCTTGCAAGCTGAGAAGAGGATTAAAAATATACAGTTAAAGAATATACTTATAGCTATATATATATATATATATGCAAAACACATAATTCAATAATGACTTTCAATTTGAGTTGATGTACGCGTTTTGACTTTTAAAACTCAGTACATGCGTTTTTCATCCAACTCGGTTGAGCAATTTATTGTTACCAAATGGACAACTTATATATATATATATATATATATATATATATATATATATATATATATATATATATATATATATATATAGATATATAGATAGATAGATAGATAGATAGATAGATAGATAGATAGGTCCATTACCGCATTACGTGGGGAAAACCGGCAATTAACCTGAGGTTACTCCAAAGGGTGGGAGTATTTTATGCAGTCCTCAAAAATAAACAAAGAAAACAAAGAACCCTATTCATGTTTTATTTGATCAGTTAAAGATATTAGGTATAAAACTGTTATCAACCTTATGAATAATATTGTTAAAAAAGCATGACATTTCCATGACAAAGAATTCTAACTACAGCTTTTTGTTATACTGGGTCCTACATATGCATTTTGAATATGCAGTTGCATGCCGTGTGTGGGGTTACCTGAGTATTGGAGTGCTGGAGCGGTTGAGTGCCTTGAAGGTCAGGTAGCGGTCTCTAGCACTCATCCGGGGCCGGTAAAACCTCATCAGCCCGTCAAACTGCTTGAAGGAAACCCCAGTGGGCCTCTGAAAGAAGACGTGCAGATGTACAGTTCTAATTTCAGTGTTGCACTTTATTTTGTTTTATTTAGGGACGCTGCTATGGTTATTTAATTTTGGGCTTTTGGCTTTTCTTTTTAATAAAAAGCTTGTGAAGCATAAAAACATCGTTATGTTTTTACTCAACTTCCTCTAATATCCAAAGTGCAAAACAAAGCACCCCCTCCCTTATACTAAGAAAAAAAAAAAAACATAAATAGTCTTTAATGTAACTAGCACTCTGAGACTGCAACCAGTGGAGCAAAGGGTATTACTAACCAGTAGGTCTCAACATTTTAAATGGCATACAAATATTGTTTAGAATAGAGGTCTTATCAGGAATGTCCAATCACGGTCCTGGAGGGCCATTCCACTCCAGGTTCAACAGGTAACATTATACTTCAGGGTCTGGATGGAGGTTTAATTGATTCAATTAAACAATTTAGAACAGGACTGGAACAAAGACCAGTAGTGGAAGGACCAACTTTGGCCACCACTGTCTAAACTCTTTCTGCTCTTGTTTTGATCTTGATGGGAAGTTGTAATCTCGTAAGCAGCAGTTTGAGTTAAAACAGAGGCTGGTTTAAAATATAAAGGCAGAAGGAAACCACAATGCATGATCCAGCAATTTCAGAAGACTACTTCAGAAGTATAGATGACAGCAAGTAAAAAACCCTATAAATGGATAATTAAATCCATTTTAGAAATCACAGCTATTGCAAAAAAAAAAAATTGGTAAAAACTTATTTGCAAGCCAGTTTTCTGAAGATAAAATTACATCAGTCAAAAACAGGATGCTGGGCACCTCCTGGATTATATGAAGGAGAGGTAGCTTTAAATCAGCAGTAATGTTCAAGGTAAAACTCAGCCATTATAGCATTATACCCTTTTCAATGTGTTTTTTAGCTTATGCCTCACCTGTTTGCTGACCAGAAGTTTGAAGGCATGATCAACTGCTGATCGCTTGTGCAGAAGTAGGGATTTAAATTTCATTTTTTCTACTCCATTAAAGGTGTCGAATACCACAGCAAGGAGCTAGAGAGAGAGAGAGAGAGAGAGAGAGAGAGAGAGAGAGAGAGAGAGAGAGAGAGAGAGAGAGACATCAAAAAATTGATCACTAAGGCTAATAGAGTCTATCAAATCAAGCAAAAAAGAAGAAACAAGGACAGTATGTCAGTGCCAGTGACACACTGTCTGTACTAGGAACATGTGGGTAACTAAGAACACATGCAACATCATTAGACTGCTCCAAATTGCTTTTAATTTGTAAAGACATCTCATACAGCAAAAACAATGAAAAGGACATACATTATACTACAGACACTGTCAAAAAAATAAAGTACAAATGAAAAATACAAGTACGACTCAAGAAAAGCTACGGGTACAAATCAAAACAGTCAAAAATACATCACAGATCACAGGACAGGCTGTGCATTGTGGGAATAATCAAGGAATATTTAACAGCGCGTGCATCTAAGCACCTTGCATTGCTGATTCAAAGGAAGGAGTGGCTACATGTTGGTGAAATGTGTAGATGGAATTTTCAAAGCGGGAATATGGCACAAAGTTGCGCAACAGACGAACAGTCTCAGCAAAGATCTTCTATATACACAAGATAGTCAACGTCCTCTTTTTTTTTCCATCCCCTGCCGATGTGGTGCATCATGGGAAACCAGAGTTCCGGTGGCAAATTTTTTCCTATCTCTATAATATCTGACAAGGGCTCTTTGCGCCAAAATGCTGTCCGAAAAAATACATTGCACTTCTATGTAAATTAATAACAACTGTTTAATTTAAAAAAGTTGAAAATTTCTGTCTTAAAAAAAAAAAAATAAATCAGCTTGTATTGAGCTCAGTTCTCAGTTACATGGTAGCTAATCATGACTGAACATTTTTTTTTTATAAAGTAGTCTAAAAGTACTCAAAAACATTATTACTTAATTATAGAGCAATACCAGTTATGAATGTATTGTACAGATTGTGATGAACCAGTGCGGGACAGTCGGAGTCTGGGATGGAGACTGGTAGATTGCCAGCTCGTTACTGCAACACCAAAAAGGTACAGACAGACACAAGGCATTATCTGCATCCATGGATGCTCCAAGGCCATGTACCTTATGGTCGGTTTAGATTAAATTCAACAAGTATTTCAACAAAACTACAGTCGCTATTGTAAAGCATGGGTTTCAAATTGTTGATTCTGTTATACAATATATAAAATATACGAATAAAATAAATAAATACTGTTCACCTATTATCACAATCACACTGCTTCTATACGTTGTTCATAATTACATTTCTCCTATTACATATAATGTAAAAATAAAAATAATTACATGGCATGCAGACCTCTCCTTTTTTTTGTAGAAAATCTACCTTTGTTACAGTCACACACAACATCACTTTTACTTATTATTCTCTTAAACTTTATATTTGATCTATGGATATCAATGTAGAATTAAATCAATTTAAAACAAAAAATAACATTTCTTCCCATTCAAATCATCAAACATTACTGCAATCTACCCGATATCAAGGATATAGAAATAAGAATCTCAATCACTGGCTATCCCAACCCATTGACAGCCAAACCACGCCCCCGTCTTGTATGTTCATGAACACTCATGAGAGCCGGCAATTTTGGAAAGCACTTTGACGCAAAAAGCCCTTGTCGGGGCAAGTGAAAACACAGATCGTAGAACTAATAACATGTATGTGTTAAGGAGTGGTCTCTACACAAATCCAGGCGAATCTTGCTAAAAAATGCAATCATTTTCAAAATAGAAAGCTATGAATAGGAAATGAAGCAGACTTTACATTATAGAGATAGGAGAAAAGTCACCCCCGGAACTGGTGGAGTTGACTATCTTGTGTATATAGAAGATCTTTGCTGAGACTGAGACTGTTCATCTGTTGGGCAACTTTGTGCCACATTCCAGCTTTGAAAATTCCACCACTTTTTCCCTTGTATCAGCAATGCAAGGTGCTGGACACATGTGCTGTTAAATACTCTTTGACTGTTCCCCAAATCAACAGTCTATCCTGTGACCTCTATAACGTATTTTTGCAAGTGATTTCATGCTCTGTCGAACTCGTAATTTTGCGAGTTGTACTCGTATCTTTTTGAGTCGTAGTCGTAACTTTGTGATTTGTACCCATACCTTTTCTTGAGTCATACTTATACTTTGGATTTGTAATCTTTTTGACAGTGATCTCCCTCCATAGCAGCAGGTTGTGCTCGCTGTCCTCCATCAAGATAGTTCTTGCTTGTGTGCTGTTTTCTGTTTGTTTTTTTAACCATTTATTTTGTTTATTTCATTGTATAATAAACGTGTGTGAGAAGCATTGAACTGCAATCTTCTGCCTCTGCTATTCCTGCCACTAGCCAGCCTTGACCGTCCAGCTTTCCTATGACAACTTCGTATTCCAAATTCAGACAGCTCACATGTTAATTAATGCACTGCAGAAGTGGTGTGAATTTTTCTCCACTGTTGCTGTTTAGTCCCCAGATGTGTTTTGAAGCACCCTGTATATTAATCACAGCATAGTACTTATGTACAGCATAGCGTATACATTTAGTAAAAAATCGCAATACTTAAGTTGTGAAAATCTGCAGGGTTACCGTAAATATATTTACTTACTAGGTTCATGATGAAGTAGAGTTCTATAGATAGATACACAATGAAGAACACACAGGACCAGGGATTCTTGGAGTATGCTGGCATCATCACATCTGGAAAACTGTAAGAAAGAAAGATGAGTTGTATTCACTACGTAGTACCAGTGAAGAGTACTCCTGTTACAAATTCAAGTCCAAAGAGAAGCCATTCAAAAGGGCACTCAGATATGAGATGTCAGTGTAGCAGTGGGGGTGTAACAATATTCTAAAGTCACAATATGATGCAAGTCACTATACAAGAATTATCACACCTCTGTCATGATCCCGGTGTCTAATACTATACAACTCACTGGTACTGTAGACGTGATACTAGCTCTAGCTGGCCCTCTATCCTATCTCTGGTATTTATAGTAAAGTAAGACACTGTACATTACTTACTAAAAGGTACAGTGGATGTTTATTGATTAGGAATGACAGAATAATGATTTTACAATAATGATGATAGACTAACATCCCCTGGTGCCTAGTCTAGATAATAGTTTTAACTTCATCTTCTTCCTTTCTATGGGATATAAAACCAAGTTCCCCATCTTCTATCCACATGTTTACAACCACATACTGGCCCCAAGAAGCTTCACTTCTCTTGCCCAGCACGGCGGTGGATGAAGCGAACATGCAGGATCAAACAGCTACCATGCACACCTGCCTACAGATCAACAAACAACTGGCTGTACTCACTTGGCAGTGGTCAGGAGGACAAACAGACTGACAATGCTGTTTTCCAAAGTGTTGAAATACTGAAATTGGAACAGACAGTAATGTTTAAAATTAGTATTTGGATTCAAATGACAAGATAAAGAAAGGAATGACAGAAGTGTGTTCCTTTCCAAACACATGGCATTATGTATGGATTATTTTACTACAAACAAACTTTCATGAACAACAAGTAGGTCAGTAAAACACATTGTTGTAATTAGAGCTATCCAGTTTCATAATCACCATGGCATACATCCAGTGTATGTACACTTAATATGTAAGTGCTCTAGATAAATGTGAAGATGAACATATGAAGAGATAGACAGACTCTAAATCTCCAGATTTCAAATCAACACATTTGGCAGCCAGAAGTCCATTGACAATTTGTTATAACAATTAAGAAAATGAAAAATATACTTACTGGGTCTGATGGATTTTGAGAAAACAAATAGAATCCTGTAAAAAATATGTTTGTTTTTAAAGATTATGCTTTTTCAAATGTGATGTCAATCACTGTATTATAATGGCCTTGTTTTGTAATCATCCTGAGTTCTGTGCTCTTATTGAGTTATTAACATGTCTTCTATAGCTTCCTTTAACTTGCTTGACAATGTGAACTTTGAAAACCCTGCTCGCGGTACATGTTCATGTATAGAAAGATTATGTATGGCCAGCATAGTTGAAAGGCTATTTTATTACATGATATATCCATGAGTAAGTCTGTTTGGTAGTTAGGATTGTCCAGGTAAGCTCAAAGCAAGCGCAGTAGGTCAAGAATGACATAGAGAACATGTATAAGCAACACAGCCCAGAACCACTGTGAATGATTACTATTGGTTACAATCAGAAAAAAGGAAGAATCTTTCTTATTCAGTCAAACTCCAGGATGGTACTCACCTAAAATGGCAAATATAACCATAAAGAACAGCAACAGTAGCAGAATATCAATGAAAGGAGGAAGAGACTGGAAAATCTGACGCAGATTCCTGTGTTAAAAACATAAAAACAGTCAATAACTTATCTGCAAACCAGAATCGTAGAACTGACACAAAACAGCAGTGAAAGAAGAGTTGGGGATCTAAACTCAATTGAGAGAGAGGCTTGTGTCCCTCCAACAGCAGTAAATACAGAATTCGAGCCATCATTAACAACCTCTAACAGCAGTACATACAGCATTTGAGCCATCAGTAAATACAGAATTATCAGCAAAATTCTCAAACATCAGTAAATACAAAATTTGAACTATCAATAACAACCTCCAACAGCAGTAAATACAGAATTCGAGACATCAGTACCATGTACAAGATCGCCGTGCTCTGCATCCCTCGTACGCAGCTTGATATAAAAATGTAAGTTACAGACAGATGCTTACAGAGACCGCAAGATTCTGACACAATATTATCAGCATGCGTCATCAGTTGGATAAGTGCATGTCTAGGTGTATGTCTATGACCCCGTTCACACTTGCGGTTTAGGCCGGCCAGGGCCGCCTTATCTCATGTGTGAAAGCTCGAAAAATGAACAGGCAGCCCTAGGCCGGGTAAAATTTAGACCAGCTTTTTGATGTGGCTTAAAGTAGGCAATGCTGCCTCAGGTCCGGCCTATCTGTATATGTGAACCTAACACAAGCCCTGTTTGGCCTTAACACGTCAATGTGGTGACACAGCTCAAACCACTCCCCTATTAGGTCGAGCATAGTAGATCATAACAATGTCGGTTTTAAGAGGTAGCAACTGGGACAATGCAGAAATTAACCCTTAGCAGTCCATTTATTCAGCGCTTGTCAGGCGCGTTAGGTCCAATTTATTTTCACATATGCCGTTTAAATTATTATTTTTTTCATTAAATCGCATTTAATCGTAAAAGGACAGTCCTGCATCTCCAGCCAAGCCCCACCCCTTGTTCTCTGTATTTTTCACATACCTCTTTATAGACGTGCATACTGATAAATCCTCTCCCGATCACTCATTTTATCACCAAACTCCTCAATAATGCGTTCCAAGTCATTATTTTATTACTAGAACATCTGAAAAAGCTCTGCAAATGTCTGTGACATTCTTTGAGCGCTGGATGTAGAAGCAGCTGTATCTCCTTTATGTCCATGTTATCTCTGTGGTGCAAGGGGCTATCAGATACGCCCTTTTGAGTGGAGTTCAGAGAAAAACTTGCAAATTTTATAGAGAACTCTCAGAAATACTGAGCAGCAGGCCAGAGATAAACCCACCACGGATCTTGAATTTTATGGGATCTACAGAAATCCCCAGCCCAGAAATTAGCAATGGGGAATGCACTGAATACACCGACACTTTTGACGATGATGGTTCAGTCATGAATGGTAATTATTTCTTCATCGTACAGCTTTCACTAAAATGATAAAACTTGCTTTATGTATATTTCAGATTGTAGGTAAGACTGTAAATCTCAACACTGATAAATAATGCATACGACATTGCATATTCAGTCACCATTAATATAATAATCTGTGTTGTGACTAATGCAATGATGTACGCGTCCTTGTTTGCTGCATTTACACATGATCCAACACGATCGCTTATTTCCACAGGAACCAACTGCACTGTCAACACACGCCGTTATTGTTTAAAAATAAGATGGCCATATTTACATTTGCAAATTTCCCAGCTCAATCTCTTATGTTGACTTCTGGGAATGTGGTGTTCACGTCACTGTTTACATGTTTACTTCACCACAATTTAGGCTTCCTTTTCAGCCACATATGTGAACGCACTTAGGCCCCCTAAAACTTCAACTGTGAACAGAAATTTGAAGCAGCCTAGAGGCGGCCCAAGGCTGGCTCAGTAAGTGTGAATGGGGTCTATATCTCTTTCCCAGCACACCAATAAATTTCTACTTCATTTCTGTTTAGAGTGGTGTTTCTTATAATAATCTATATAAGCAATAAGCAAACGTGTATGATATACAATTCTATGACTATTCCGAGTGCTTTGCGAACAATCATGTCCATTTATTATTTCATGGCTATGCTTTAGTACTACGTTCTGATGCCACATGGATCCAATTGCAATTAATTTCCAATTTATTGAATATAGTTATTAAATATATTTCTGCATTTCCTGTAGCAACTGTTATCTGAAGTTCACATACTCTGGAGGAAACAATAAAGATGTTATACTGTGCGAGGGCAGGCAGGGCTGAGCTGGATTACCTCCGGACTGCGCCACAGTATCTGCAGTCTACCAGGAAGATGGGCCTCAGGGCTCGCGTCACGCGCATGTGGGACAACTGTCTAACCAGCACTACGATCGCCTCCACAAACTGCAGCAGCAGCACACAGGTCTGCAGGAATAATATACAGATAGGAAAGAGAGAGAGAGGTGGTCATTATGAATAGGAGGTAAAGGTAATCTGTGAAACAGAAATACAAGCAATTCCTTGTGCAGTGACAAGAGACATACTGGGTCTCTCTTGTTGATTTGGGGGACAGGAATGGTGCTTGACATACCTTGACCATCGTCCTCTTGTGTCTGATGAAGGTCCGGAAGCCCAGCCAGCGCATTTTCATACACAGCTCAAACGCCACCAGCACCAGAGCAAGCAGCTCCAGTGTGGTGTGGATCTACAAAGAGAAACCAGGGTTAGTGGGATACAGGACAAGGATAGAAGGGAATGGACGTGTATACAGTCAGTATCACACATTAAACAAGTTTGCTGGTCTCAAGTTCTCTCTTAGTAGACAGTGGTCCAAATCACAAAACCATCTCAAACAATAACCCTTTGGATTCTGGCTCGCCCAGTGGCTGTAGCGGGTATTATATATGGATTTACTTGTAGTTCTCACAGCATCTTTTTAAAAGTGGAGCTACTATTTTGTGTACTACTTGGTGTTTGTTCATGCAAACAAAGGATAATGTTAAGGGTTTGTCACAAAGACAGCTGCAGTGCGTGACATCAGACCAGAAACAAGGAACCAACACAAAATAAACAGAGAGGTGGAGTTTTGGTGAAGCTGAACGCTTGCTTGTGCTCAGCATTTAATAAATGAACAGACAGAAAATAAAAGGTTGTAAGACAAACAAAACACAGGACACGACACTTTCACCAAAATAAAGAGACAAACAAAATAGACTACACAGACAAACACAGTGAGAAGTTCTTACTTTAACTATTACTATTATTGTTACCTCCGTCTCCAATCCTGTTCTCCACTCACCAAACACACAACCCCGAGTGAGTGTACCGAGACTCGATTGCTAATCAATCATCCAATTGAAGTCTCGGTACTGCACGTGAATTAATTTAGTGTAATTCCCGTGCTCACATATTACATTTTACCTGCACGTAAAGTGCTGTGCAATCCTCTTGCCTAAACACAAATATACATTTTAAACCACTCATTACACAGACCCATTTATATCCCGTGTACCAATGACTATACACCAACATTAACACACAACACGCAACATACAACACCGAAATACACACAGGGGTGGGGCAATATTGCCACAGGGTTACAGAACAAGAAACACATTACAGTACTTTACTGACTTTGCCATATGCTGTGTTGTCCATTTTGCTGCGCTATATATATTTCAACTTAATCCTACGGGTTATAACTCAGCTGGGGAAAAAAAAAAAAAAAAACTAGAGCGTTCGCATGGAGATAGAGAATTTGTCTCATAAGAACTGTGGGTGTATTCAAAGTCCCTCCAGCAACAATGTTAGTCCCACAACAGCCGTCAATTTTAATTAGAACATTACCATTGTTGCTGGAAGGAGAATAATATGGACATTTTCTTGGTTTTATTCCCCTTCTGAAAAATATTAAAACAATCAGGATTATGTGGAAAAAAATAAATCAATAGAGACACAGCACAGGTAAAGTAATGTGTTCCTAATAAACATCGCAGGGTGTTCCGTAACCCTTTTGAAAGGAAAAGATCCTCCTTAATAGCAACGAAGTGGCAGCACAGCTAACAGGGGTTAAAAATATTAATCATAATCAAAATAAACTTTATAGAGGTATATTTTTGTTTTACATCAGTTTAAAGTTTAAGAGACACTTACAGATGAATGTTCTAAGAACACTGACAGTTCTGAGGTGGAGTTCACATTCTAAAAGGACGCATTGTCTTACATTTTATCTTTGTGATTTGGACAAAAGGGAGGGAATCTTGAAAATTATTTAATAACACCCTTCACCCAACTATCAAATTCACATGTAAATGGACCATTGAAGATTCCCATATTGCATTTCATGATGTTGATTACCATTCACAGACACTAAAATCAAACAGACAGCAAACCCACAGATGTGCATCTCTATTCAACTGGACATCTAAACTAAAACTGTTTACAACCTTGCCATTAGAATCAAATGTATCTGCAACAACACCGATAACTACCTTAAAAGAATCCAGGAACTTACCTATCAGTTCCTTTGCAGATGGTACATACCCCTTAGGCATTGTTAAATCAACAAATTGAATCTACAACATTTACATTTAAATTCAGAGAAAAATTATTTCATCAAAGAAAACCGAATTCCATTTGTGGTTGACTTTCACCCTATAGTGCCAAATTGCAAGTGTGCAATTCAGGACAGTTACCCATTAGTGGCCAATTCAGTTAAACTCCAGAAAGCCATTACCAAGCCTCCTGTCATTTTTTTCGCCAACCTCCTAATATCTGTAGGTTGTTAGTAAGAGCCGAATTAAAACAACCTGTAATAAATCCTGAATCTCACCATTGCACCTCAAACCGACGCACGATCATAAGCTTGCTGACATGTAGATTCTTCCAATAGAAAAAGTGTGCACTGCTAACATGTTTGATAAAAGTATGGATTCAAGAATTTAAGACTATTTCCCCATGGACTGAACTTAATTCTGAAGCAATTCATTTGGTACAGAAAATGCTGTAGGGGATACCTTACTTCTTTCCACCACATTGTATGTGGCTCCTCTAGAATGTCTGCGTCTGATTAAATCTACTTTGTTTGTAGGCTCCTCTGCCTCTTGCCCACATTGATGTGATGGCGGTGCAGTACGTACGTAGATGTCGAGGCGCAGTGTGGGCACTGCAGGGGCCTCGCACAGTGACAGCATCAGCAGCAGCAGCCCTGTCACCAGCTCCATCATGTAGAACAGGTGGTTGTGAGCAAACAGGTAGGCTGCCAGCGCCTTGGGGTTCCTGGGGTGAGTGAAAAACTTGTCATTGTTTGCACCTTCCTGTGGGAAAAGCAGAACACAACAGCTAATGAGTTTTCTGTTTGTCCAGAACTTAAGAAGACCTTTCTGTGTAAGAGCATGATATATAAAAACTATCTATCCATAATGTATTTTCCCTTTTGTAGTGTTTTTAAGGTACGTTTCCTAGATTTAACAGTGTGTCATGTTTCAGTTTTTCAATCACTCTGACAGGGCAGTTATAAAGAGAAAGTAGCTTCAAATGCCAATTAAATTGATTTTTGATAGTTTTTTTTTTTTTTTTTTTTTTTTTTTTAATATTCCCACACTGTATGGCTTTTGCAATCAGTCCGAGTAAGTGTAAGTGTTCTGAGTTACTATCAAATATCTCTATATTTTTCTTTATCATACTTGTGGTGGAGAGCTTGCTTGGATAATACTATCTGCCAGACACAATGCTACCCCATTCTATTCAGATCATGTGACAATGCCACCTTTAAGAGATTGAGGTGAAATATACAGTGAATCTAAACCATTCCCATCTAATCTTTGAACCCCCAAAGGTGGCAGAGAGCGATAAGGCATGCAGTCCATTGCATAGGTCCCTGGAGCTATTAAAAAACAGACAACCATAATGAAGACGGGAATGTTCTTATTTTCGTTTGGTCAGAGAAACTCCCCCCCAGTTGAAGTTGTCTACTGTACTAAAATCTATCCTAACCTTTTAATTTAGAGCGCAAACGTATGGTTATTTATTCAGACAGACCTTAACACAGGAAAGCAATTGTCCAAATTCGGCAGTTTAATTTAGGATTAAACTTTCTTCTCCATATGGTGTACTTATACAAACAGACTACTCAGTTTGGGAAATCATAACCGTTGCACTTCTAGTAAAAACTGCTTCCTTTATGATTGTGCAGCTGAAGCTATGGCATGTATTTTAACATTACTATACCTTAAAACCACTCTGTGTACAATTTATGTACAAATCCCAAAGTGGTTCCTTTTTTTTTGTAGTAAAAGTTTCACCCGAATTGAGGTTTTGGGGTGGGTTTGTAGAGTGTAAACAGGATTCAAAGGACCTGATTTTTAATCTCCAGAGCTCAATGCAAAAAGAAGTGAAACTCTCCCATCAGCTGTAAAGCCATGGCTAGAGTCACATCCCAGTCAGACACGTGAGTGTGCAGGACATACTGCAAGCAGGGACATTAAAACAATTCCACCTCAGGATCCCACGGTGTGATACAACTTGTAAATAAAGTTTGGATTTCTCAGTTATTCCTATAGCAATATTTATCACAAAACAGCAACTCCAGTTTCCACAACGATTTCAACTTAGTTGCACTGGAGAACCTCGCCAGCACTGTACCCGACTGCCTCCACTGTTTAATCATAGTTCCTGACTGGATGGGTACTATTTCATTGTTCGAGAGCAAACTGGAAGTGTCTCACCTGCAGGTATATAGCAGCCTCCTGGTAATTCATCTCCCAGCTCTGCCGAAGGGTCCCGTACTGAGTCCTAAAGTCCTGTACCACAGGTGTGGGTACCGCAGCGTTGTTAATAATGACGTCATAACCGCCTCCATCTGCAGGGTCAGAGCAGACTTGGGGTCACACACCACACAGGAAAATGGGGGCAGCGTTGCAGCAATTACTGAGTTAACCCCGGCTCAGATTCCTAGGCTGTCAATGCTGGGAGTAAAAGGGGTGGAAGGATTTATTTTTCTTTATCCCGCACCCCTCCTTTTTTTTTAGTGATTTAATAAACATACAGTGGCACCAAAGCTGCAGACAGGTACTGTACAATAGGTTTTATATAATGCCAACTTTTGGCCAATACGGAAGAAGAAAAATTACATATTATGGTACTGTGAATTGAATAACCTGTCAAGCTATTTTTAAGATTAGGAAACATAACTTAGGGTAAATGTCCGAATACCTTTTAATGTCACTGAATTTACAGACAAATACATCTAAAAAAATTCAAAAAACACATGCACTGCGCTGTACACATCAGTACACTACTGCTAAACTGTACAATACCAATGAAACACCTAGTAGGCCTACATTATCTACTATTTGTCTTATGATTTTGATACTCTCCATGATGGCATTTAAAAAATAAAAAAGAGAAAAAAATAAATAAAACAGCTGTAAATGTATTGCACACTTATCACAGAATTGTGATTTGAAGTTGCTAACAGCATGTATTTCATTATGATAGCTTGATTCAGATTATAGTTCAGTTTGGTCTACCAGGGAAGCAAGGCCCCCCCTTTACTTTTACATCTTTTAAATTTACAGTAAAATTAAAGAAACTTAGACCACATATTTCAAACAAGTCCATATTTCCCTTTATGTCCTCAAAACCTTTTTGAAAGTCTTTTAAATCAATTTTGATTATTAAGTGTGGTTTAATATTCACGCAACTGTTTTAGTGTGAAATCTAAAGCACCCAATCTCATCCTGCATAGAACACCTATCAACGGAGTCAAAGCCCGCGCTGTAGGATGCCCTCTGCAAGGGGTGTTCGTATTGTCCCTCTGACTCGATGACAGCCAGCCCTCTATCCACATTATTGCCTTGCATGGCTACAGCCATCAACCAGGATCATCAGGGAGGCAGTGGGAGGGAGGCTTGCTCCTCCTGTACTCAGGTTCTGTAGCACAATCTTCAGAGATGCACAGCAACCCCCTCCCACCCCCCAAACGTTCTTCGAGTTTCACGGATAGCTTTGTTAAAATACTCTGAAGTCAAACAGCTGTCATTGTTTCCAATTAGTCCCAGGATGCGAGGGGTCAGAGAAACACAAATTGGCAGCAGAGAAACTTAAGCTTCTTCCTGCTTCCAACCAAGGAAATAGCCACAAGGTTGACTTTAGCTTTCCAAACAATAAATGCAAAGCACCTTATATACAGTACGGTTCCTTTTCAAAAGCCTACATATAAATAACATTTGGATATTGTATTGCATTGATTGATTTTATAAATGCACTTCATTATATGACAACTTCACCATTTCTTATCTTGGACATCAGTTTGTTTCAGCACTCCAATGACATGCAATCAGTACAGTACACGTTCTACTCTCAAACTCAAAGAGCACCTATGCAGCAACAGACAGTACTTGTTATATTCCAAAACAACTTGAAGCTAGGTTTTACAGTACATTTTTAGTTGCCAAATCCTATAAAACCTTAAAATCAACATAAACTAAATTCTTTCCTTCGAGACGTGAAAATTATTAGTTTTACTGTGTGTGAAGCAGAAACTCCCAGTGTGTTTTCTATCCTTAAAAGCAAATTACTGGACCGAAAGTTTTTATTTTCCACTATACAGAATTTGCAAAAAAAAAAAAAAAAAAAAATATATGCTGTTTACTCTACTCTTTTAGAAAACATTTACAATACTGTATGACCTTTTAAACCAAATTATAGGATAATCCCTCTCTTTAATTCAAAACATTTAGCACATTCTTAAAAAGTTTAGGTTTCTTTCCAACATATTATTTTGCCTTTTTAGTAACACCATACTTGTATTGTTCCAAACTTAATGCTGAAGTGTTCTGTTGCTATCTTTTGAAGTCAGATTAGCCTTTATAACTCCTACCTCAATGCCATCAGCTGGGACCAGTATGGAAATAGGCATGCCTTCCACAACACTAGTTTAGCAATGTCTGTTCTTCTGAGAGCTACTGCACTGAAGGTATCTGTTTGCTTATCCAATGCCTTAGAAAATGACTGCCTTCAAATGAAGTGCTGATAACTACAAGATCACAATGCAAAATACACATCTTATCCAGGCATAAATAAAAGGAAAGTGCTTTGAAATCAATGCTCAAAGCGGGTGGCTGTAATTCATAGGTTTACCCCAGGCTTATGAAGTCTGCAAAAGCTTCAACAAGGGCCTGTATGCTTCTTTGATGACCTTCCGGTGGTAGATCCCTTTGTTGGGTAATGTTTCTTTGTGGTTTTAGCCCTAATCTGTAATGTAAAAAACCATTCAAAACAGGCTGAAAAAATAAAGCAACAACAAATTAAATTGCCTTCACAAACAAAGGTAGGTTGCCATCAGTCCTCACATGCCAAATGATGAAAAACTATTTTAACCAGGTACAGTATCTTGCAATAAATAACTGGCTGAAATCTGAGCTGAATGCATTACTGGCTGCTGTTTTTTTCAGAATGAATCAAGTTTTAACCTCAAGGTTGTTTTGATCATTAGAATATCTCCATTTCAGTGTGTCACCGTGCCTCCACTGGGTGAAATGTTCTGGCACTTTGTGAAGATCTGTGAGCACAAGACTGTGGCGAAAACCTAGCAAGGATCGAGAATGGTCTGTTAGATTGTAATGTAAGTGCCTGTGAGTCTCAGTATCCTCACACAGATATTAGAACCACACCACATTTTCTGTGCCAAATCATCATTACACTTCCCTGAAAACATCATTTTAAAAACCAAGAACAACCTAAAGCAGAAGTGTCTTATTTCTTGCAGAAAAAAAAGAAAAGATTATATTGTAAAACTATTTCCTTTTAGGTCCAGAGAAGACATATAAAAACTTCTGGACTTGGAAACCAAGTGAAATGATTGTGATTCATAAACAATGCTGTGTTGCTGGGCTGTCTGCTCCAAAGCCAATGCCATAATCCATGACAGCTGGAGAGTTGGGCCAACTTGGTCCAATTACAGTCTGTGAGAGTTATCAATCAGAACACAGCACTCCTTGAATTTGAACGATATTCCAAAAAATACCACAGGAAAAGACAATATCCCCTAGAAACTGGGAAGAGGTTGTTTTTAATGATGTGATTACAAACACAGTCATGTCCTGTCTCTCAGTTCCCTTTAATTGAACATTGAAATAGATCAGCAAGACCAGTAAAAACAGGATCCCCAGACCGCTGCCAGACACCACACTTTTCATTCACCAGACATAATCTGTGAAATCAATGACAGGTGTTGTGCAGGAAAGTGTGTGCCGTTTTCTACAAACCCAGATGTTTACTAGCAGAAAAGCTACCACACGTCTGTTCACTACTTTTAGGCAGTCTTCTACAGCTATGGCCAAAACTTTTGCATTACCTTGAATTATAGGATTGAGACATTATTTTAAAAAAATAAATAAATAACACAATACAAAATTCTCAGGAGCACTTCTCAGGAGCTTGTCTGTGATGCAGAGATTGTATTTTTAGTCCTGTACGAACTACCCTTTAATCATGTTTTGTGTGCCTAAAATTCAACTGTAATCTCTAGGTTATGAACTATACTTTCAAACCAAATAAGTTAAATATGTGAAAACTTGTACAGCATGCAACAGTAGACATTCAATCCTATTTATTTACAACTGTGATATCACTTGTACTCCTGCAGTATAATATTAACTGTGCAAAAATGTGTAATATGGCTAATATCAAACAGTTTATTATGGTTAAAATAATGGATGGGGGGAAAAAAAAGAACTTAACTAAATTGTGACAATGTTGTTATGACAATGAGAAGAAAGTATTGCAGTGGCTCATTGAGGGCATGGACAGCAAATAAGACACAATTGTTTTTTTTGTTTTTTTTTTGATTTTTGAGGATCACATGATACAAATTTTCAGCATCTCAAGGATTCTATTTGTTATGTTGAGATTCTGAGAACATCCAGATAATTTCTCAGGGTCTCAACATTTTCAATTCCATTTTTTTTTTTCGTATTTCATAATCTAACAATTCATAAGGTTAACACATAGGCCATTTCACTGTAAATTGCAATTTTTTCAAAAACGTTTTTTTTTTATTATTTATTTATTTTTAAGTACCCTTTACAAATTAATTATCCTCAGTAACTACTTAGTTTGTGTGCATAACATAGACTGGAAAGACGAGGGAGCACTGTGTAATGCTCACTAAAGATGAATGACTTTAGTTTTAGAAAAATACAATTAAAAAAACAAGCAGCTTCTGTCTTTTAATGTCTGTGAACAACAAGATCTTCCAATTGTTAATTCTGCTGAAAGAATCCCACAGCAGGTTGCTGCCTGCTATTACCAGTAAAGAACAAATACTCCCCTAAAGACTGCTGTAGCTTAACCAGAAGTCTTGATATTTTGTGAAAAAACCCATAAACAAACAAAACCACCAAATCATCATGTCAGAGTGCTTGGATCAAGGTCAGGCCTTGATCACCACTACTACATGATCTGACATCACACCCCTACACACTACTGCTGGGACACAACTGAGAAGGCCAGGTAATCCCCAGCACAAAATCAACATGCCTTTAAATTGAGAAGCCCTAATAAATGTTAATAATAAATGTGCACAGTAATTTTGCATGCTTTTACTGTGGTTATATTTTGCATTTACTATACTTTGCAATGCTTCTCTTATGCTTTACAATAACGTCTCTGTGCTTTACAATGTTTCCCACGCTTTTCAGCATACACTCTGCTATGCTTTTACTATGGTAAACTTTTATAAAAAAAAAAATACTGTGAAAGGGCCGAACTTCACAGGCATCCAAGGACACTGTTTTTCCTGTAGCTGTACAGGCTGAGACACAACATAAGAACATAAGAAAATGTATGAACAAGGAGCCATATGGTCCTTCAAAGCTCATCTGATTCTTGGTAACTTACTCAAGTGATCTGCCTCAACAGCATGACTAGGTAGCCCATTCCATCACTCATATGCAAACACACAGAAACTTCTTATACTAAAAAATAACTGCATTTTACAAACACAATGTCCTCTGAGTGTATTGAACTGAGTGTTTTAAACAAGTCAAATCCAGCTTGGAAAAAAAAAAAAAAAAAACACCTTAAAGATCTGCCAAAAATATTACTATTTTTGTATTTACTTTAATTTTTATTATCTTTTATTTGTGGCATGCTGGTTTTATTCCGATGAGGGGGCTCCCAAAGCTTATTTCTTGCAAATGGACACAGTAGCGTGATTCCCAAAATGTTTTTTTTTTTTTTTTTTTTAATCTATATTTTATCATAGGGATGCAGTACAGTATACTGTAGTTGTGCACATTTTAATATTGTGTATATTTTAGCTTTTTTGTTACCCATTTCATGCATCAATATTAGAGCTATTCACTTGAACAATAATAATTACAATAACACAATACAATAATTCTCACAACTGATAGATCTTTGTTTTTGTGTCTATATTATGAATGTGTTTAATGGAAATACTGTATAGGTGTTTCTTTCAACATGCATTAACATGTTGATTAGGCTTCATAAAGTGAAGGATCCTGAAAAGATCAGAAGAAGGGTAATTTGATTTGGTGACTCGCCTTAGTCACGTTTATGACATAATCTCATGTGAGGGGGGTCAGGAAATATACCAACTTGACTCTCCTGATGAAAAACGAATGGCACTTGGTCACACTAAATGACACACTTATACCATTAGAGCCAGAGTCAATTGTAGGTATTAAGATAACTTTTACATGGTAACATTCCTATAAAGTGAATAGATAAACTGCAAACAATAGTTTATAACTTTATTACGGAGCTATAGTAAACATAGTAATATATCCAGTACACACAGGCAGCATGCATATACACATCATTTAATACAATCACTATATATTATATCTATGTTTAAATGAGGGAACACAATCACATGTAAAAATGTGAAAATAATTTAGATTTCACGATAAATCTGAATATTGTTTTAACGCAGTGTTATGGTCTGTAGCAACTTATGATCACAACTAAAAATGTATATATTTAAAGCAAGCACACATCAGTAGCCTATTCAATACTTTCCTGCTTCACCTTGTATTGTAGGCTATACCACAATCGGTACACAAATATAAAAAAATAAAAAAATAAAAAAAAAATCACGCATTACAAGACTTTAAATAAGAACTTTTGACAGAGTACTATTTCCCGACCTTACACGGCTCACGAGTTGGTACCACTTTCTAGCTCTACACTGGTTCACTAGACAGAGCTGGTAATAACACTGAAGATGACTTTGCTATTTAACCGTGAAAGCACCAAGTATCACTGATTTAAACAGAAATCATCCAGTATCACTCTTTAATCCAGAATATGATTAGAAACACAATACCCGTGGTAGTAAATTGGACAGACATTTCGGTTCTGTACATAGTCACAGTCATTAGTCTCAAACTTTCTTGTTCTAAATCAAGACCCTCTGTTGTCTCAAACACGCACACACAAAACAGTACTTACTTTCACTGGCCACCTCGACTCTCTCTGGCTCTTCGCTGGACAGCCACCCACTGCTCGCTTCGTCCCAGACGAGTAAGAGCGGCACATCGTCATCGTCCATGTTCACTGCCATACCAGACCAGTCGGCTCATTACCCTGCGTTACTTCTCAAAACTGCTCGTCAAGACTGACCACAGAACACTAAAACTGACATAACCCAATTTTAAAATGCTAATATGATTATTGTAAGGACACTTTCTGAATAGTATACAAAACGCATGAAAAAAACGAGTCATAAAAGTTTCACTGGCAATGCGTTGCTGTTTAAAAGTTCAGCCTTAGAATATCTTGCTGGCGAAAACACACAATATAATTACGCAAATATTAATATTCAGAAGACGTTACTTATATATTTAACATGCGCACTTAAGTCCGATACAATTATAAATAAGATCTGTATTTTTCAGTTTCACGTAGTCAAACGGTCCCCTTCACTGTCGTTGCTTCTGTCCTGTTCATAACAGTAACTTTTGTTTTGCAATAAGCAACTGCAATCTACAAATACATATACATATTAACAACAAAAACTGACAAACGCCAGTAACTTATTCACACAAATACAAAATGTATGGAAATCTCTACAGTCGGTACTATGTTCATCCAGTAAAGTCACGCGCCGGATAATACTGCAACCGCTTTTAAATGTAAAGAAAGTATAACATTAACGAAAATGAATTTGCATAAAAACATTACAAATACAGTAACCTTTAACCTTGTCCTACTTCTATATCAACAAAAACCTGACAGACACAACAAACCCAGAACATCCAGCCTGGAAGCCCTGCCCAATCTCCAGCTCGATTGGTTACCGGTTGGCGGAGGAATCCCAACTCGCTCTTGTGATTGGTGAAATGACATGCCAGTCATTGGACGCTAGGCTGGACCTCGCCTGTCCCGCGGGACAGAAGACGGCTGAAAAGTGACGTTGGCACGTGACCCTTCCAGTAGATTTTGGCAACCTTCTCGTTATATTAAACAACTGAGATAACGTCACGCACATTGAGCTCAAGTAACATACCAGTATTAGACCTGAGTATTCAATTATATTTAGTCAAACACAGACGTTTAATAAAAACAACAAACAAACTTTGTAGTCTGCATAAAGAGAAGGCAAATATGAATTTACAGACTGCATTTCCCAAAGACACTGATGTTTAAAGGCTGTTACGTATAGTTGGTTTCTTCAAACATCGATCATCAAAGGAACGCCTCCCGAAGAGCGGTATCTTAGCAACATAGATAAACCACTGGGCAGAAACAAGCTTCGGTTAGGAGCTTTAGCATTGTGACCGTTGTTACACGTATTTTATTGTAAACATTTATGCATTAAAATACAGAAAGCGGTGCAGGAAGGATTCAGAAATACCGTAGTCCAGTCACAACCTTCACGAATTCATCAGAGATCTTGGAATCTACAATAAAAGTTCGTTGGCTGGTGAATAGCAACTGTTTTCTTTTCCAAATTTTAATTTATACATTTTTTTCCTTACCTTTAAAATCGGTCTATAAGTACAGAATTAAATGGTGTGTGTGTGTGTGTATATTAATAACATGACAATATTAAAACTTAAAGTACTTCAGAGGTCGGAACATTCTGAACTGCAGTGAGCCAGTTCTAATGTATTTTTATTTCATAATAAATAAATAAATAAATAACAAAGCAAGGGAAGATGTATTTTTCCACTATACTCTGGGCTAGGCTTTATTACTGGAACGTCATTAGATTGTATTTATTGCGTTGTCGTTGTTTCAGACGCTCATGGTTTCATAATTCTTTGGATTCTAACTTAAAGTAGTAGTTATATTTTCATTGTTTATATTTCAACTATTGAAACGGGTTGCTTACTTCATTATGATTATGATAATGATTAATAATAGTATTCTCTTGCAAAGCAAGGCAAATAGCAGTACGTTTACGTACAGTGGTTTGCAGAAGTATTCACCCCCTACCAATAATGTCACATTTTGTTGAATTACAAATAATGTATGCACAGTTTTTAAAATAAAAAAAATAAATTAAAAAAAAAAAACTTTTTTAATTCAAAACTATAGTGATTAAACTGAACGCAGATATATGAGGAGGAGGTTAAATGTCAGTAAAACTTGCAAAGAAAATGTACAAAATTAAATTTGCTGGTTGCATAAGTATTCAGCCCCTTAAGTCAGAAGCACATTTTGTAGCAATTACTGCTACCAGTCTTCTTGGATCGGTCTCTACTAGCTTTGCACAGTAGGGTGGTGACATTTTTCACCCATTCTTCACAGGAAAATTGCTCCAGTTCTGATAAGTTTGTTGGAGATCATCGATGGACTGCAATCTTCAAGTCTCACCAGAGTCAGAACTTTGACTGGGCCACTCAAGAATATTAATTCTCTTCTTGGCTTTGGATTTGTGTTTCGGATCATTATCCTGCTGAATTGTGAATTTCCTCCCCAGTTTCAGTCCCCAGTCTTGGCTGACTCAAACAGGTTTTCTTCAAGGATTCGCCTCAACTGTACACCACCCATTCTCCCCTCTATACTGACAAACTTCCCAGTCCCTGTTGAAGAGAAGCATATCCAGAACATGATGCTGCCACCACCATGCTTGACAGTTGGGATGGTGTTGACTGGTGACTTGCAGTGTTGGGCTTGCGCCAGATGTTTGGAATCGAAAAGTTAAATTTTTGTCTCGTCTAACTACAAAACCTTTTTCCACATGTCTGCAGTATCTACATGCTTTTTCGCAAACTCCATACATGCTTTAAGATGAGGCTTTTTGAGTAATGACTTCGACCTTGCCACCCATCCATACAGGCCTGCTTTGTGCAGGGGAGGGCTCATTGTTGATGTGTGAACACTGACTCCCATCTCAGACACAAAACTTTGCAGATCTCTCAAGGTCATTGTTGGCTTCCGAGTGACATCCCGAACCAGTTTCGTGCTTGCCCAGCTGCTCAGTTTGGGAGGGCGACCTGATCTGGGTAGTGTCTGGGTGGTATGATGCATCTTCCACTTCTTAATGATGGACTTTACTGTGCTGAGAGGGATAATCAACACCTTTGAAATTTTCTTGTACCCTTCTGCTCTGTGTCTCTGTACCACTTTATCCCTGACTTGTTTCGAAAGCTCCGTGGTCTTCATGGTTTCTTTGTTGGATCATTATGTGAGTTACAGCTTGAAAGTCTTTATATACCTGAGGGAAATAATCTACAAGTTAAACCACTTTGAATACACACAGGCTGAAACTATTTCACTAATTATGTGACCTTTCAGACAAATCATTTGCACCTGAACTGATTTAGGGCTGTAGTAGCAAAGGGGTTGAATACTTATGCAACTGAGATGAATCTGTTTTTCTCTGTAAATCTTACTTTTTTATATTCAATATGCATTTTTTTACTTGATCAATGTGGAGTAGTTTGTATAAATTCTACATGTAAAATCTAATTTGAAAGCGTTGTGGAGTACGCTTAGGTGGCAACAAAACTTTGTAGGGGGGGGATACTTCTGCAAACCACTGTACATGTTCACCTCAAGGTGTTCATTTTATAGGGGTAGTGAAATCAAAGCTCAATCTATTACCTGTAACACAAGAAACTGACTTCATCTGAGCAAAGAATGAAAACAAAAATTAGCAAAAGCGAACAATCAAATGCTTGAGAATGTTGTTATGCTAACGAGGGGTAAGGAAATCCATTTTTTTACACCTTGGTTATTACACCTTTAAAAAGGAGAGGTGGGCAATTCACTGCCCCTTTGTACCAAACCAAGCATGGTGCTGTAAAATTTATTTACAGTGTAGAATACAAGTGCAGTGAAAAGGTTAACAGGAGGGAGTTATTCACCAGACATTGAAACTCTTCTTTGACAACTTTGAGAATAGGGATAGAACACTCTTTATGTTCAAATATTGTTTCTAACTGTACATGATCATCCGTATATTACGTTCATTCTGAATTCACTTAAAAACTATTAATTATAATTCATACCATTTTACAGTAAAAAAAATATAACAACACACTGGTTTGCTTTGTATTATATATTTATTATATATTTTGATAATCATTTATGAATTTTTTTTTTTTTAATGAATACACATGAATACAGTGATTTTTGTCTCCGAAGCAATACAGCGGCACTATTTGAAATGAGTCATTTATATTGGCGTTCACTTTTGTATTCCAGCACTGCAGTTTGAAAGTCATCAAGCAGTTGAACATGGCTACAGAGCTGGCAGTCTTTCCCCAGCAGTTCGATGATCCTGCCCGGCTGAAGGGCTCTCACACTCCTCAGCCTCGGACCCGAGCTGCCAAAGACTCCCTGAAAATCCTGGACCCTGCCAGCAAGAAGCTGAGCTGCCTGGAGGCGCAGCGCATCGCCTCGGTCCTGGAGGAGTGCATCAGGAAGACAGAGCTGAGCACCCTGCTGCCGTACTGCCTGCACAGCCTGGATCGCTTCGGAGTGGTGCTGGGAGCTGAGCTGACAGGGGCCCTACGGGAGCACCGCCGGCTGGGAGAAAATCTGCAAACCCTTCTGGAGAGGCAGGAGCCCCGAGGGGGAGAGATGGGAGCACTGCAGCAAGCCATCCGCAGCTCACTCAGGAATGTCCTGCGACTTTTCCAGGTATTGTTCTGGAAGAGTGAGACCTGGCTGTGTTAGTTGTATATGAACATATATTTACAAAAATTAATACATGATTTACACTTCAGCAATCACTTTCACGGTCCCATTGTCTTAGAAAGTATGGCTAGTTTTCCATAAATAAACCTGTGTATAAGGCTGGATTGTATGGCAATTATATGTCTGCTTAATCATCACTTATTGCTGTTTCTGCCCTCCTCGACACTTGGTACATTTAAT